>NC_056734.1:804319493-804619493 GCF_019279795.1 Protopterus annectens
AACCTTAAATTTCCCCCCTTAAAAAAAAAACGGTTCCAAAAAAAAAAGTTTGAATACAGCAAGTTCTTTGCCGGCCAAAGCTGAGGTTTTTAAGCAGAAAATATTTCACACTGTACCACTTAAATAGGCAAGGACAGGAAATCAAATAATGTGGCTACCCCCACACCTGTAATTACTAGCAAATAACAAAATTCAGCAAACACTGACTAACTTCCATTTCAGTTAATATTCCTGCAACACAGTTAAAATCAATTTAAATAGTGTATTTTTTTGAAAAAAAAGGTGCAGATAACGGTACTTAAATTCTCTTATACGTCCAGTTGAATACAGCAAGTTCTTGGCCGGCCAAAGCTGAAGTTTTTAAGCAGAAAATATTTCACACTGTACCACTTAAATAGGCAAGGACAGGAAATCAATGAATGTGGCTACCCCCACACCTGTAATTACTAGCAAATAACAAAATTCAGCAAACACTGACTAACTTCCAGTTCAGTTAATATTCCTGCAACACAGTTAAAATCAATTTAAATAGTGTATTTTTGAAAAAAGGTGCAGATAAAGGTACTTAAATTCTCTTATACATCCAGTTGAATACAGCAAGTTCTTAGCCGGCCAAAGCTGAGGTTTTTAAGCAGAAAATATTTCACACTGTACCACTTAAATAGGCTAGGACAGGAAATCAAAGAATGTGGCTACCCCACACCTGTAATTACTAGCAAATAACAAAATTCAGCAAACACTGACTAACTTCCAGTTCAGTTAATATTCCTGCAACACAGTTAAAATCAATTTAAATACTGTATTTTTTTAAAAAAGGTGCAGATAAAGGTACTTAAATTCTCTTATACGTCCAGTTGAATACAGCTAGTTCTTAGACGGCCAAAGCTGAAGTTTTTAAGCAGAAAATATTTCACACTGTACCACTTAAATAGGCAAGGACAGGAAATCAAAGAATGTGGCTACCCCCACACCTGTAATTACTAGCAAATAACAAAATTCAGCAAACACTGACTAACTTCCAGTTCAGTTAATATTCCTACAACACAGTTAAAATCAATTTAAATACTGTATTTTTGAAGAAAAGGTGCAGATAAAGGTACTTAAATTCTCTTATACGTCCAGTTGAATACAGGAAGTTCTTAGCCGGCCAAAGCTGAGGTTTTAAGCAGAAAATATTTCACACTGTACCACTTAAATAGGCAAGGACAGAAAATCAAAGAATGTGGCTACCCCACACCTGTAATTACTAGCAAATAACAAAATTCAGCAAAGACTGACTAACTTCCAGTTCAGTTAATATTCCTGCAACACAGTTAAAATCAATTTAAATACTGTATTTTTTTTGAAAAAAAGGTGCAGATAAAGGTACTTAAATTGTCTTATATGTCCCGTTGAATACAGCAAGTTCTTAGCCGGCCAAAGCTGAAGTTTTTAAGCAGAAAATATTTCACACTGTACCACTTAAATAGGCAAGGACAGGAAATCAAAGAATGTGGCTTCCCCCACACCTGTAATTACTAGCAAATAACAAAATTCAGCAAGCACTGACTAACTTCCAGTTCAGGTAATATTCCCACAACACAGTTAAAATCAATTTAAAAACTGTATTTTTTTGAAAAAAAAAGTGCAGATAAAGGTACTTAAATTCTCTTATACGTCCAGTTGAATACAGGAAGTTCTTAGCCGGCCAAAGCTGAGGTTTTTAAGCAGAAAATATTTCACACTGTACCACTTAAATAGGCAAGGACAGGAAATCAAAGAATGTGGCTACCCCACACCTGTAATTACTAGCAAATAACAAAATTCAGCAAAGACTGACTAACTTCCAGTTCAGTTAATATTCCTGCAACACAGTTAAAATCAATTTAAATACTGTATTTTTTGAAAAAAAGGTGCAGATAAAGGTACTTAAATTCTCTTATATGTCCAGTTGAATACAGCAAGTTCTTAGCCGGCCAAAGCTGAGGTTTTAAGCAGAAAATATTTCACACTGTACCACTTAAATAGGCAAGGACAGGAAATCAAAGAATGTGGCTACCCCCACACCTGTAATTACTAGCAAATAACAAAATTCAGCAAACACTGACTAACTTCCAGTTCAGTTAATATTCCTGCAACACAGTTAAAATCAATTTAAATACTGTATTTTTTTGAAAAAAAAGGTGCAGATAAAGGTACTTAAGTTCTCTTATACGTCCAGTTGAATACAGCAAGTTCTTAGCCGGCCAAAGCTGAGGTTTTTAAGCAGAAAATATTTCACACTGTACCACTTAAATAGGCAAGGACAGGAAATCGAAGAATGTGGCTACCCCCACACCTGTAATTACTAGCAAATAACAAAATTCAGCAAACACTGACTAACTTCCAGTTCAGTTAATATTCCTGCAACACAGTTAAAATCAATTTAAATACTGTATTTATTTGAAAAAAAAGTGCAGATAAAGGTACTTAAATTCTCTTATACGTCCAGTTGACTACAACAAGTTCTTAGCCAGTCAAAGCTTATTCTTAGACACTCATTGGGCATATGTGCAGTAGACCATTGCCAGGACAGAGATATTGAAGCTGGTGCTAGTATGTCTACCTAGAGTTAGTCATTTGTCATGGATAGTGTGCTTAGTAAGAAAACTCTCCAGTCTGCTGTTTCTATTTCTATGGACAGGGCAGATTTGCTAGCATTTCCCAAGGAACTTATTAGTTGTTTTTTTTTGCCTTCTGATTCTTCAGGCAAGAAAAGAAAAAGAGTTCCTTCCCTTTGTGACATAAAATTTCATTCAAAAGAGCAGCCATTCTAGGGGGGGGGGGTTTGTACTTCAGGATTTTTTTCTCAGTCTCACTGTTGCAATAGTCTTTGGCTATATGGGTTGCAGTTTGCTCAGGATACTACTGTCCAGCTTCACAAAGCTCTGGCTTCCTCCCATGCTTACACATTGACTGCTGACTGGCTAGCCCCTTGGATGGAAATCAGTAATCAAAGTGTAGATGATTTCGGTACTTTTTTGCTGCCTCAAGAGAAAGCAGTTCTGAAGCTCTACAGGAGCAGCAGTCAGTTTCAAACTTCATTTCTAGCAAAATAAGTCCACATAGGGGAACCCTTCTACACAAACGTTATTGTCCATTTAAGAAAATATATGTATATTTTATTTGCTGACTAAAAGCAGCAGAGTCACACCCAAAAACTGAAAAACATGTTGTTCAACATATCCTTAACTTTTCTGCATTGCTAATGTCTCTGTATCAAGGTGAGGGGTTATTATTTTCTAATTTGTTATACCCTAAAATACCCTGAAAGCGGCTGCCATGGGTAGAATGATTTTGTTTTACAATCAATGCATTTGCCTTCCTAATGTCATTTTAGAGGGGCAGAAAAATCCCAATGATAAGGGGATGATTTACTATGGCTTTCTCTCTCATCAGTGTGCAACAGTACTCTGACTGCTTCTTTTAGAAAGTCAACATCAATGTGCATGTTTAATTACTTTACTTGCTTTGATTTTCATTAGTGGCCATCTCTGATACAGCATTTTTAGGAATGTTTGAATAACAGGCATGAACATGTAGCTGATATAATTGTTCTTTTCAAAGTAAGAACTGTAGTTCATTGTTTAGGTGTGAAAATCTGACCCCTGTGATTAAAAACAGTTACTTGGGCTGAGATGCTTTGTGTTGCATTTAATATTTTTAATAGCATACACACCAGTCTCAAACAACTTCAACTAACTAAGCAACCGCAAAGTCAGCGAATCCAAACTTTTATTAAAACAAAAAAAAATTCTCTCCAGCATCTCGGCCACTGGCCTTTGAAGAGCTTTCTCAACATTCCACAAAAAATGCTTGTATTCTAACAGCCATAAAACATTAATTAACACAGTTAAGTAACATACAGTACAATCTCACTTTTAATTATAATAGCAATTTCCAATTGCATTCAACATTCAGACCAGTAGGGGTCAATGTACCATATTTTAAGATTAAAACAGTTTTCTTATAAAGCAATTTATTTTTCAAATCCACACTGTAAAATACTTTAGCCTTTTCTAAAATAGTACCTCTTAAACAACTACCATCCCCTGCATAATATAAATTAAAATGAACAGCTAAAGGGCTCTCCATTTTTTTTTATTTTTTATATCTTTTAAAAAATAAATTTTCCTGCAACCTTATCTTGAAGGCCCTTTTACTCTCCCCCACATAAAACAAATTGCAGTCACACCTCAATACATAAATAATGCTCTCAGTATTGCAACAAAATACATAATTTGGCTTAAAAGCAACCTTATTAATTTGAGTAAAAGTCCTCACAGTATATTTGCAGATTGAACAGTGGCCACACGGTATCAAACCCATATTTTGAGGTTGTTTAACTAAAGATATTTCAGGTAAAAATAAGTGACTATGAACAATCATGTCCTTGATACTCATATCTCTTTCAAATAACAAGAGAGTTTTAGCAGGCAAAAGCTTGACAAAATATGTATTTCTTAAAAAAATGCCCTAATAATAAATAATAATATCCACCACCTTTTGAGTAAATACATTATGTGTAGTCACAAAATAAGTATTACTTTGAGAAGTTACCACCTTAGCATTTAGGCCAAACCTATTATTTTTCTTATATCGAGTTACTTCAGTATATTGTTGTCCAGAAAGTACTCTCTCCATGGCTTCTCAGATAACTACTTCATCATAACCTCTTTGTTTAAATGGGTCTATATTATCTCATTGATCGCTTAGCTTGTAGAATGCCTAAACGTTGACAGCTAAGGATCAAACACTTAGAATCTTGAACGGGCAGGTAAGCAAATTCTTTCATCGGGAAAGAATTTGCTTGGTAATGCCACACAAATATAAACTTCCAAGCCATAAAAATGTGGGGGGCTTTGCCCCCCACACTCCCCCAACTAAATATACCAACTTCGAGATTGCTCTACATTGGGGAAAGGGCAAATTCCAGATAATGGCGAAGCGAATTCTTTTGCGATGAAAGAATTGCTTACTTGGCCATTCGAGATTCTAGGTTTCTGACCCTTAGCTGTCGACATTTAGGCATTTGACAAGCTAAGCAGTTGATTACATAATATAGACCCGTTGAAATTTACTACATGTTTTTAACAATTCATTATACAAAATCTCCCTGTCATTACATAACCTGTTTATATTCTGGAGCTCACTGTAGGGCAAAGATTTAATTAAGTGGGGTGAGTGACAACTCCTACCATCCAAAAAATGGTTACCATTCTCAAATTTTCTATGTACTTTGGTCTATATTGCACTATTTGTATGGCCTACCACCTCCACATCCAAAAATACTACACTATTACCAAGTTGTAAGCCATCAAACTGCAAACTAAACCTATTGAGTTGCAGTTCTATTATAAAAGAATCTACTAGAGTTTGGCCACCTTCACACAAAAAATTCAAATAATATATAAATCTATAATATTTAACCACATGACTTTTAAAGAAATTCAATTTAAAATTCTATTTCAAACAAATCCATAAAGAGGTTAGCAGACATGGGGGCAAAAGGTGCCTCCATAGCTGCACCCTTTATCTGATGATAAATCTTACCATTGAATTAAAAAAAAAGTATATGTTAGACACAAATAAACCAGATCAATAATATCATTTGTCAAGGGGCTATCTCCCAAGAAATATTTTAATGTCTCTATACCAAAGTGATGTTGGATATTTGTGTATAGACTTTTCAGATGTGTCATCACTCAATATTTATAATTTGTACACTCAACCAATTAAATTTTGTCCAAAAAGTCAAAAGTGTCCTTTATATAGGAAGACAGTTTCTCTACTGAAGTTAATAAAAAATTATGTAACATTATGCCCACATTATGCAAAAAATAATTACTGTCAGAAACTATAGGACGTCCTTGTCGGTTCCTCAAACTCTTGTGCACCGTAGGCAAACAAAAAAAGTTGCAAAAGTGCAACCTTCACTACTAAACTTTTTCTCAAGATCCACCATTGACAATTAACACAATCTATAGCCTTTACTTATCAATTCCTGAAAGTCATTTAAAGGTTTCTCATATTCTAAAAGTGTAGCCAGCATATAAACATCAGTATTATTCAAATTATCATAACACATTTTAAGATATTGAGTAAATTGCATTACTACTATTTTGTTTCCTTTATTAGATGGTTTTAAACATTAAGTCCTTCATATTACTCATATCCTTTAACGCAAGCCATTCTGCCTTTGTAAGATTATGGGCCGGATTCACGATGGCTTGCACGGAGTCTACGAGTAGAGTAAGACCCCATGCAGTCATCATGTCCTACAAGCGATCCACGAACAGCCTGTAGGGGCGTGTAAGAGAGCTCCTAACACATCTCCTACACGGAGAGGGCTGTGATATGCAAATGACCTCACTTGCAGCCGAAAGGCATGCAAATGAGGTAAATTTGCGATCCAGGAAGCAGAAACCTGTCTGAGTAGGAGATGTGTTAGCTGCAGAAATGTACTCAGTTGACAACTGAGTACCGTTCTGCAAATAGCACAATGGAGCCTTGTCAGCTCCAAATAAAGGTTGCATATGGTTGAGGAAGCATGCCAATGGCCAAATATATGGCCATTGGAAAGTTTCCCTGATGCAAAATTAAAATAGAAATTATTATTTTTTCGCCGATTTCTGATGTTTAAGCGTCGCGCAGCGCCGCACAAATGGGGTGCACTATAAAAATCATAAAATAAGGCAATAAAAGCCACAAATATGGAATTTATGAAAATTGTCAAATTACAATGTAAGGGAATAGCAGGCTGAAGACAACATGTCCACCGAGTAGGGGTTGCTAAGGGGAGAAGCCCAGTCTAAGACATGTAACCAAGCACTAGTAGGCAATCCTATGTAAATGAGTGTTAGGATAGTGAATCGCACTTTTACATAGCAAATGAGTACAGTCAGTGGAGTGTAGGAGTAGGATATGGGGAAGAACAGAGTAGGAGATAGGTGACATCACTAGGGGAGTATGTATGAAAGTAGTGCAGCTCATTGGAGGACAGTGGCATCTGTTAGGTGTCAGTTAGACATCATGGAAAGAGGTGTGTCAACAGGTAGGCCAGGGGAAGCCAAGAAATGGAAGATGTACACTGTGGATAACACCAAAGTTTCTTGCTGAGCAGGTATGCGCACGTGTGCGCACCTGTAAACTTGAGTAAGACAGAGTGCGCACGTGGAAGCGTGAGTGCGTGTGTTTAAGCCAGAGTAAGCATGTATAAGGCTGTTGGAAGACCTGTAAACTTGTTTGCGCTGGTGTGCGTGCATTTTAGCCCGAATAAGCAAGTTTTAGTCCGTCTAAGCATGTATGTGCGTGTGTGAGCTGCTGTGAGCGTGTTTGCGCTTGTATGCGCATCGCTCCCCCTGAGGAAACAGAAAGGAAAAAGGAAGCACAACAAATAGCAGGAAGCTACCAGGTGATACTAGTAGAGCTAGCAGGTGAAAACAACCCGAATCAGGCAATAACACAGGCAGAACACTAGCCTAGCCCAGCCCAACACTTAAAACTCTGCAAACAACAGTGCAGTTTGTTTCTCACAAGAGACACTGAAACACTGGAGTATGCTACTAGAAGTGAAAACTGAAAAAGCTTCACTCAGACAAAAAATGCTAGGGGCTGCCATTGCTGTTATAAGACGACATATGCAACATGCTGCGGGTGGTGTCAATGCAAATGCTGCCGGACAACCCACAGTGAGGAGACGGAGAAGAGTGTACAGGCCCAGGGTCACCTACCAGGGGTTACATGAGCTGGAGATAGTGGAGCGCTATAGAGTGGACAGAGACCTCCTGCAACACATTGTTGAGCTGTGCAGGCCATGCCTCACACACACAACCAACAGAGGGGAACCCATCCCAGTGGAAACCAAGGTATGTGTTGGCCTAAGAATACTAGCAACAGGTACGTTTCAGAGACCAACTGGTGATATGATGGGGATATCACAGGCATCAACATCCAGGGTACTGCACCAGTTCCTGGATGCCATGTCAGCACATGTCGGTGATCATGTATATTTCCCCAATTCCCATGAGGTATTGGCCAGCAATATGCATCTCTTCCAGCAAATAGCAGAATACCCTGAGGTAGTGGGTGCAATAGACTGCACGCATATACGCATCAAAGCACCAGCCGGTGAACGGGGTAGGGCCTACATTAACTGCAAAGGCTTCCCCTCCATCAACTGCCAGGTTGTGTGTGATGCCCAGGGCATAATAATGAATGTGTGTGCTGGCTGCCCTGGAAGCTACCATGATTCACATATCTGGCATCTGATGCAGTTGTACCAGACATTTGCCAATGGGGACATCCCACATGGTCACTTAGTGGGGGATGCTGGCTATGCACTGGAGCCGTGGCTGATGACATTCATCAGAAATGCACACACACCTGAACAAGAACGCCATAATGAGGCACAAGCACAAACACGAAATGTAATCGAGCATGTGTTTGGGTTGCTCAAGTCATGGTTCCGGTGCCTGGACACATCTGGTGGAGCCTTGCAATACTCACCAACTACATGTACCCAAATTGTCATGGTATGTGCTATGCTACATAATATGATCCTCCAAAAACAGCTGCAACAGGACCAGCATAGGCCTGGGCCAAACAGCCCCCCACCAGTGCCAAGGCCATCACAGGCAGAGCGTGACTCGGAGGAGGAACAACCTGAGCCTGCCCCAGTAGGCAGAAGGAGGCGTGCCCAGTATGCCTTGGCCTTGGCAAAGAGGTAACACATAGCACATACACTGGCTCAGTAGGAACCCTGGAAATGATACCTCTCTCTGACTCGCACATATAGTAAAAGGGATGCCTAACTTGACACTACCTGTTTCCAAACATGTATAGGGAGTGCAGTATGTGCATCCGACATAGGCAGCCCTGCAGCACCACCTGAGGCATGATTGCCATGTGTTAAGCAATGTAAGGTAGTGCTAAACAGCATTTACCACCATGTCGTATATGCAAACTTGATGATCTTCAGTAGCATCCTACCCTCACCAAACATGAGGCCACAATATGAAGACAAGATGATCAATTACAACAATTGGCTTAAGTATTGGTGTCAGTGAAAGGGGATTCAATGCCTGTCAGCCTGGGATGAGATGCTCGACAAGACATGATGCTTTGCTAGGGATGGATTTCACTTATCACCTGTGGCCTATTGGATATTGCCAAAGGCTCTTGTCACCCCCATAGTGCCTTTTCTAGGTAAGGCTCAAAAGACAAACCCACCCCCATAGGTATCACAAGGGATAAGAAAGTATAAGTAATGCTACTCAATGCCAGAAGTCTAAACTGCAAGATGCATGCACTCCAAACACTCCTCAGCATGGAGAATGTTGATATCTGTGCAGTAACAGAAACCTGGTTCAAGGCTCCCAAGAGCACCCTAGCATTCACAGGTACACCTCATACCATGCTTTACAGCTGCAAAACATGGAACAAACTACAAAAGGAGGGTGAGTATCAATATTTGTCAAAGATACCCACACCCCCAGGTTGGTGGCACAGCATGAAGCATCAGAGACTACCCATGTGTAACCAACAGTGGGTAAAACCACCTTCCAGTTCATAGCCTGCTACAGACCACCCTCCTAAACCCAGGAACCACACTTGGCCGACTGGAGAACACATGAAAATATGAAGATCTCCCCAAACACCATTATATTGGGCGGCTTCAACTACCCAAACATACACTGGGAGCATTACCCTAGCTCCAACACCCTAGGCCAAAGGTTCCCAGAATTTATAAACCAAAATGCTATGGAACAACTTGCTACCACTCCCAGAAGAGGGGAAAACATACTGGACCTGATCATCACCAACATGGGGACTCTATGCTTAAGACCAGAAGTGTATCCCTCACTGGTATTATCACACCAGATAGTAATCTCACTGGATATTCACATCCCCATCCCAGCCCATGGCCAGAAAACCACAGTGAAAAATGTTCACTAAAGCATATGTCACACACCTCAAAACTGAGGTGGAATCCTTCACAGCCCCTGTGTCTGTGGAAAATACGACCCAGACCTCATAACCCTTTATAAACGCATTCTATGAACACCGTCAGGAATGCACGGATCATGCAATCCCAAATAAAACCAAGACCCAGTCCTCCAAAGGCAGGCATCCTGTTTGGTGGGCCCCAGCCATAAACAAACCATACAATACAAGGAGGAAGCTACTATATGATAGATCCAAATCACAAAAAGGGAAGCCATCTCTGACCAGTATTATTGAAAAACAACGTCCACACATATAATTGTCTAAGGCCATCTGTGAGATAAAAATTGTACAGGACACCAAGGATAATCACAAGGCATTCTTTACTTATTGTAGGAACCTGTGTGGGAATCCCCAGATATGTTCAGAATTAGTCCAAAATGACAAACAATACAACAAACCCACAGACATTGCCAACATCCGAGCTGACAGGTTCAGTGCAAACTCCCCCCCCCTCCCCACACAAAAGGGCAAATATCTATCCCAGCAGAGTGCTGGCCCCCTGACATCACAGATGCTCTGGTAACAGCCAGCCTCTCCAAAGCAAAACACACAGCATCAATGGGGCCAGACGGTGTCCCGGGCTGCGTCCTACATGAACTCCAACAAGAGCTAAACCTAAACATAAAACTACTGTTCAATCTCAGCCTTACTACAGGATATGTGCCCAAAGAGTGGCGTACAGCAACAGTGGTCCCTCTCCATAAAGGTGGTGCCTCAACAGATCCTGCAAACAATCGCCCCAGAAGCCTGACTAGGTTGGTCTGCAAAGCTATGGAAAGGATCATCATGGACCTCAGAAATAAACATATTGGGGACACACAGACACTGGATCCTACCCATTTTGGCTTTGTTAAGGGCAGATCCTGCCTCTTAAACCTGGTTGAGTCATTTGAAACAGTCACCAAGGCCATTGACGAGGGGATGGTAGTCCACACAGCCTACCTGGACTTTGCAAAAGCCTTCCATACAGTACCCCACTTGGTCATCATAGATAAGATCACCAGCTTCAATAGAAACCCCTATGTCACTAGATGGGTTGCAAACTGGCTCAAGGACAGAACCCACATGGTCTGAAATGCTGGAGCCATGTCAGACCACAAACCAGCTACAAGTGGCATCCCACAAGGCTCAGTCCTGGGACCTCCCTTGTTTGGTATATATTTCTCAGAGGTACAGGCCAACACAGAAGGACTGTTGGTGAACGAGTTTGTAGATGACTGCAAACTGGGCACCATAATCGACCCTCCAGCTGACACAAGCATCCTACAAAAGGGCCTCATAGAAACAGACAACTGGTGCCAGAGCCATGTCCTCAAGCTAAACACAAAACAGTGTATAGTCCTCCCCTTTGTCAAAAACTAAGTGCCCACAAATTACTACATATGTGGTAACCCATTAAGTATGGAAGAAGTGATAAGGGACTTGGGGACCCAAGTCGATAGCAATCTCACATTCGACAACCATGTGGCCAAAGTGTTCAGAGAAACATTTCATATAGCCCACCTAATCATGAAGGTAATCACATCTACATCAGTGGAGGTCATTGTGCCTCTTAACTCATCCCTCATCAGGCCCATAATTGAGAACACTGCCCCTTGTGGGATGTACCTTTTCGGACACCTGCAGCAGCTGGAAAGACCACAAAAGTACCTCACAAGGAGGATCAAAGGGCTCAAACATATGCCATTCACTGCCCGGTTAAAGAAACTGCAGATCCACTCAGTGGCATACTGCCTGCCCAGAGGCGATCTGTGCCAGATGTATAAAGCCATGTCCAACCTGGAATCAATGGACATGCCGCACCTTGGAAAATCAGAATCCCATCAAGCTACGCACTCAAGAGACCTGAACCTCAGGACTGAAATAAATAGGACATGCTGGAGTGACAGATCCATAACCCAGAGGCTCCCCCCACTCTTGAGTAAACTCCCACTCCAGGTTAGCCAGAGTCCCTCATTGACTCTCTTCAAGAGGAATCCTGATGAGTGGATGGGAAATTGTAGGTTTACCCTGGGTATCACTTCTATGTCACTGTTAGCCAGAGGCACAGTATACTAACCATGAAAAATGTAATGGAAAACTCCACTTACAATGTGTGTTGAAAGCCAAACACACTCTGGCTAGGATTATAAATGCCCTAGGGCAGATAGCCTAGTATGAACCTATGAACAGAATCACACACACCAAGTAGTACAACTGTGGTCACTGTGGAGTAATGTTTGCCAATGTCCACCCAAGTTGGTGAATACACAGCAATGTCGGACAAGCCTGGTTTAAGTAGGCCATAGCTGAACAAAATGCAACATGCTCATAGTTGCCCAACTGGCCCTTAACTAGTCTGGTCCGCTCAGTATGAGCATTTACAGCAGTGATGGGACTCAAACCCATGATACTGTGCACCATAGTGAAAGTACTGAACCACTACACCATGACAGTATTGCAGTGTTCAGCCAGTATGAGAGAATGTTGCCAAGTCTTTGCAAACTATCCCATGGAAACTCTGCAAGCACAGCATAATCCCCGTTGAGTTATGACACAAAGGAGTCTGGCAGTAAGAACACAACATGACTTCCAACACACACAGTATTAATGTCAATATTGGTCATGTTCACACACAACCACAAATGTAGTGGACTTCAGATCACAACATATGGAAAGGTCACACTGGGCATGCTCACACACTTGGATAAATGAGACACATGTCAGGCAACAAACCATGGAAAGCCTGAACTGGGCATGCTCACACACTTAGGCCGTGTCTGAGTATAGCAGTCAGTCACACATATCTGGCAGTTGTATGTGTTAAGCCAGGAACCTCCCACGATCCAGCAATCCACCCTGTGCACACAGTTAAATGACAACAGACACATATATTAATATACCAGAACCCTGTCATGATCAAACATGTTACGCAGATACACAAGTTGTTCACAGAAACTGTGAAAGCTACAGCAATAAAGACCTGCAAACAGTAGCAGCAACAAATATTGTGCATCCCAAACATAAACATAGGTGCAGAGGTGAATACTAGGCTGTCTGCCCTAGGGAATTCATAAGCCTAGGCAGAGTGTATTTAGCGTCTGCCTCCCCAGTAGAGTAGCCTACTGTGCCTCTGTAAAGTAGGTCACAGAAGGCACCCTTTAAGGCTACTTTGCTGTGCCTCTGTCAAGCAGGGACACAGTGGAGATCCCAGGGGTGAATTTGCAATTTCCCATCGATGCGGCTGTATTTTGCAGGAAGAGGGTTGGTGAGGGGCTATGTCTAACTTTAACTGGGATTCAATTCCAGAGTGAGGGGAGCCTGTGAGTAATGAATCTGTCCTTGCAGCATGTCCTATTTATGTTTGTGCTGAGGTTTACGTCCCTGGAGTGTGTAGCTGTAAGGGTCTTGGATGTTATGAGGTGGAGCATGTCCATTACTTCTGGGTTTGAAATGGCTGTGTACGTCAGGCATAGATTACCTCTGAGTAGGCATTAAGCAACTGAGTAGAGCTGGAGATCCTTTAGCTGAGCTGCATAGGACATCTGTGTGTAGCCCATGATTCTCTTGGGGAGGTACTGTTGTGTTCACTGTAGATGCCGCAGGTGTGTGTGTATGTCTGCAATTCTTTGTGAAAGGAATGGCCATTTTGAAGACTGGGATAACACACTAAAAGATGTAGATTCTTCTTTGGAAAGACTGATGATGTCAGCACCCTATAAATACAGCAGGAGAAGGGAAATCATCCAGTAATGCGAGTAGTGCTGTGCTACTGCATCTCTCTCAAGTGCCATAACCTAGTTAGGTAGGGGTTTGAATCCTACAAATGCCATGTGTGCGTTTGTCACACAGTTTGTGAATGTGTTGTGTGTTTTGCTTTCATTATTGTATGACATATTATTATAACAGTAATTGCCATGCACACATCAGGTATGTGTTTGCCACATACAGATATGTACCTGTGACCTTTAATGGTTCCTGTGTGTGAAGCCTGCCCCATATGAATACAGTTGTTACCTTTGCCACCATGTGCCGCAGCTTACCAGACCTTAGGCCATACATGTATGTTGGTGACAATGCAAACTACTGCAGTGATCTGTGTCCTAGGCCAACTATGTGACACAGACCCATGAAAGCTTTGATAGATTAATGTGGGTGACGGTTCATGTCTGCAGTATATGTCAGACATGTTAAAACACAGCAAAGTCTGTGAGTGATGGCCATCTAGTGTAGGTGTATGGCAACTGTTGCCGATATGCATACAGACACCTTCTTGCTTAGGTGATACACAGAGGGACTGCAGAATACCTTTGGAAATGTGAATATCACAGGATAGACAAGATAACACCTGTCCATATGTACACACCATTACCCGTTCTACATGATGAGTGCTACCACCTACATGGTACTGTTGGAATACTATGTTAACTACATGCCAATGACAATGCCACAGTAGCGTTACAGCAATATACCATGGCTTGGACAACAGGTATCTGTCCGTATGATACCCTTGTGGTGGTTAGGTGTGTCATGTGTAGAATGCATTGTAGGCCACTGTATGTATTTGCAGTCATGGATGGACATATCCATAGTGTGTTGGCATGTACATGACACTGCTATATGCCAAAGGGTATTGTTCCCAGGGATGTGTGGGGCTCAGTAACAATGGCTACTGGTATAGTGTAGTACTGCAGGGATATCACTGACACCAGGTTCCCACGTCTGTGTATCAGTTGAGGAGACACCATGTAATGACCACTAAATGTCAGGCTATGTAAGCTGTGTATACTACCAGAATGCAGACCATTGACATGTGGAAACCGTATCACCCACAGCATACCGTCAAACCATGTCATGTTCCATGCTGACCATGTTCACAAATGTACACCTGCAAATCAGTGATGCAAACATCACACATGTACTGTCCACACCCCAACACATGCAGGCACAGGTACACACAACAGCCATGTGCAGATAGTACACTTTGGGAATTAACACTGGTGTATACAAAACTGCAATGACAAACATAGTTAATGCATCATGCATGCTCGAATATACCCACAACAATATCATTACACTGTACTGTTAACAACATGATGATATTACTACAGTGCTATGTAGTCACCCTGTGCATCAGTACCATGCTATCCTGTTCCAGCATCAATATTACAGATGGCAGGAGGTGGCACAGTTTCATCATATGCACAGGGTGTGTACTTGGTTTGCCAGAGTCTGCCATTGACACATCCAGTCGACATGTATGTGTGTATGTGTTAGTGAGAAACAACAGTACAAGATGGGGCAACGTTGCTGCGATGTCTGTGTGTATGTGTTAGCCCTAGGTGTTGGCATTATGTGTGTGTGTGTATGCATGCACACAGTTCCACCATGTGGCTGCCATATACGGGTGTTTGTGGGCAGCCACAGACTGTACCTGCCAGGTCATACAGGTCACTGTCTCTGGCCACGGACACAGTACCTGTGCCTGGCAGGGGTGCTACGGACAGTATCAGGTACTAAGCCAGACTGGGTACTGTCATCAGAAGCAGTGGGTTGTTGACTGGACACATGTCCCTGCTGGGACTGTCCAGAGCCACGTGCACGTGGTCTTCTAGGACGGTCTAATGACAGCACAGACCCAGCATTGCTGGGGCTGGTACTGGCACTATGGGAGTGGCTGCGGGTTTGTTATCGTCCACGATGACTGGCAGCTGATAATTTTGCTGGCATACGTCCACGTCAACACCTCAACTGTCCTGCACTGTCCTGGCTCTTAGACATGTAGTTGTGGAACAGATCTAATGTGTCCCCCCAATGTCTATCAATGACCTCGCTGATGTTACGGATGGCAGATGCAACGTCACGCATAGTGTCATTCATAGCAGTGCGATGTGCTCTAAGCTCCCTCAGACCCTGTCTGGTGTACCATTCCATATGTGCCTGTGCCTGCATTACAGCCTGAAACATAGCTGAGGTTGATAGACCTCTGTGGGCACATCTGACAGGGGCAGTACGACCACGGATGCTCCCACGAGAACCCCTGGACATCTGCCTGTGTGGTACCATGTCAGGAATCTGGCCATGGCTGCTGTGAGGGGATGCATGTGCCAATAATACCTCACTACCCTGGTCAATGCCCACTGTATGCTGTCCCTCAGCTAAGGACATTGGTGACAATGGATGTATCGGCAGGATGACTGTGCGCATTGATGGGGTTGACTGCTGTGTATTGTCAATTGGATGACCAACGACAGACCCTGTCACACCTCCCTGTGCCATTACACATGTATCATCATTAGCACTATCCCCAGCAGTGGCTTCAGGTTCCCTGCTGCACTCCACCAGAGCAACATCAGAACCTGTGAGAGGAAGATAGGAAACACAGTTTACAAATGTGTACACAATATTAGCACACAGGCACACATGCACACAGGCGCACATGCACACATGCACACAGGCGCACATGCACACATGCACACATGCACACAGGCGCACATGCACACATGCGCGCATGCACACAGGCGCACATGCACACAGGCACACATGCACACAGGCGCACATGCACACATGCACACAGGCACACATGCACACATGCACACATGCACGCAGGCACACAAGCACACAGGCACACTCCTCAGTACAGCAGATACAAACACAGACACACCTGTAATCCAACACATACACAATACTGTTTTAGGGTGGGTGACCGTTTCACAAGGAAAAACATCACTGCACATGTGTCAGCATGCAGGTTATGTGTTGCACAGGAACATGCAGTGCAAGTGTAGACAGCCCTTGTTAATAACAGTATACGTGTACTTGATGCTTGTGTGTAGTTGTTCAGTGATTGTCTCCACCCTGGGACACAATGTGTACAAGGACATAACAATGTTGTGCAAGTGTTAAAAGCTGTGGATGCTTAGATTTGCACACACACACACACACACACACACACACACACACACACACACACACACACACACAAAACACATGATGGTGCTGCGCAATAACAGCTATGTGTACTTTTGTGGTCAGTGGAACTGGATGTGGTGTAGTAACGTGACCCATGATTAACATGTTTCTTGTGGTCAGTCAACAATAATAATGTGTGCCAGACAGGCAGCTAGCTTGCTGTACCTGAAGTGCAGTAACATGACTACATCCACAATTACACAGCCACTTGTTACATGGGTGTGTAAGGTGGCCAATAGTGAGCATTGCCAAACATGAATGTATTATTTGTTCCAGACTGTTGCACAAAAACATGATCGGCCTCTACCCCTCAGGTATATTATGTGTGCTGCGTAGATAAGTGGGATGCTGAAGGCTGGCCATACAGCAGATGTCATAATTGGACATGTGTAGCAGGCTAAGGTGTAGTGTGTATGCCAAACATGTATGTGTTGTGTACATGTGTATCTGGTATGCCTATACAATGTCCAGTACTGTTGCCACACGTGTGTCATGCTCTGTGTATTACATGTAAGTGAGGCAGCTACTGAGAATAATGGGATATGCATAGTCTCACATTAAACATGCACAGCATGCATTATGTGTAGGTGTGTTACATGTGCACACACTACACCTCCATATGACATGCACATGTCATTAGCAATAGTATTGTTATTACACACTCACCAGCATGGATTGGCTGCCTTGCTGTCACTCCAGAGGGACCTGCAAACATATGAGAGTGATTGCCAGTGGCCACAACTGTGCCTTTGATACTGTGAGAATGATAAAGTACAGTAGTACAATGGGTGGCTTTCACAGGTGTACAGATTATGCTCAGAATATCAATCTTGCAGAAGAATGGGCAGGTTAACAGCTACACAAACAGTACACATCTCACACACGCATAGACTACCAGTACAGAGAACAGTCAACTACAGATATGGCATGTTACCTGCACACTCCATTTCAACATGCTGGGTGGCTCCGGCCTCCATGATGTTTGTGGATGTTTTTGTTGTTGGCCTGGAGCCACAACACTTAGGAGGTGCTCCTCCACACTGGTGAGGGGGGGTGGATAGGTACCTCACCACCTGTGGCAAGCTGTTGTCTGTGGATATCAGACGCACGCTGCCGGACATGTCTAATTAAATCACTGCAGTGATGGCGTACCTGCTCATATGTCCGGTTATGCATGCCCTATGTCATTTACCCGACGGACAAGTTCTTGCCACAGTGCAGCCCTCTCATGCTGGTTCTGGCTGGTCCTGGAAAACAGCACACAGTAATTCTGCACCAGACTCTGGTGGATCTCCTGATCCTCTGCTGCTATATAAGGTGGGTTTCTCTGATGCACCATCACCCTGGAAGAAAGGAAAAGAAAAATATGTGAGCAAGTCATGTGGCACACTTAATATTCAAATGTACTGATATCACTTCACTGCCATATATAGCATCTGTCTGTATATCAGGGGATACACATGTTCGATACCACATATCAGTGCTCAGCCCATAACTGTCTGACAGTGCCTGCCACACTCCATATAACAAACTAGTATACACCAGCACTCAGCACACTGTTTGGGATACAATGCACAACCTCACACTGGGGTATGTATCAAGCTAATGGATGAAGAATATTGTCATCCCATGCAATGAATGCAATACACATGTACAGTTTCAATGGTAATCCACCCTAGTCTTTGATGCCATACCCCTACCTGACATACGTGCACAGTTGTTACTAAAGCCAGCATACTGCTGTCACAGAGTATACATGCTGCCAGGTACACACACATACCCTGTAACACACATGTGATTGCGGCCATGGTACAGGCATCATTACACACACATTACACATACATACAACACACAAATGTATGACACAGATGAGCATTAACTGTGTATCTTATAGTAAAGTGTGCCCCTACTTACAGATACCTATGCATGAGGTATGTAATCTGTGCAGACTACAGGTAACACACCAAACAGTGTTACCACAGAATGTGAACATACACCATACTGTAGTGTTTAGGCCTACAGCATCAGGTAGTACAACAGTTCATATGTGAGCTGGATTCAACATCAGTACCACTCACTAAGCATACATGTATTGCTTCTGCCTATGATGGGACACCGCAGTCGTACACAGGGAACTATGGCACAACATATGCCAATCTACTATGTTTGCATCCCAATAACTGACACATCTTTCTCTGGCCTCACACCAAGGACACCAACTACCATGACAGACACAAACTCATGCTAAGCTATCACACCTTTACAGACCTTGCACACACTCAGTGTCACACTCATTCAATGTCACATAGCTGGTATTGCACTGAGTACATGTGCGTGTGCATTGTGTCATAGGTAGGTACTATGCTATTGGCCCTGGGCCTAGGGCAGCCTAGCCATATGCTACCCTGCCCTTTGGTACACATGTACTGTGATTTTACTTGCTCCTGTGAAACGGTTACACACAGGTGACTCACAGGGCATATTACCTATCTCCATGACATTCATCAGGGGTATGTATGATATCTACTAATGAGGAGCCTTGTTTGTTAATGCTGGGTGGTTTAGTCCAGGGTATGGCATATTTGTGTACAGAAACCTGTACCTCCAGCATGTGCTGTTTAGTGCGGTGACAGGGATTAGGGCCCCAGGTCATGTAGGCTGGATGGATTGTGAGGTGTTGCCATGGTGGTTGGCCAACTGGTATGGGTGTGACATAACTCTGTATGTCCAGCACTGGTAACCTCTGTGTAGGCAGTATGCAAGGCACTCTAGCTGTGGTTTTGTGAGTCAGTCTGCATAGGGAATGTGTTTGTGGCCATTATCAGTCTTTGTTAGGTATGTCTGTGGCCTTTCCACTTGCTGTAGTTCTCATGGGAGGTACATACTGCATAGGACATTGTGAGGTGTACAGGGGTAAACTGACTTACATTTCCCTAGCTGACACACCTTTTGTGATGACACATACCATGTACAGGGATTACAAGACTAGTGTGCCACTGTGGATATCAAAGGGGAGGCTATTGTACACCTGTGTCTCATGTTCCCTTCTGACACCTCCAGTGGTAGGCAGGCAACCACCTATGTGGTAGTTAGTGGGTAACATGTTTTGGAATGGGGTATGGTACTGCAGTATCAACACTGGTGTTCTGTCCATGCCTTGGTCACCAGGCACCTGTTGCAGTACATCTGCCCCCATGTCCCCCCTCTCTCACTCTCTCTTTATATATATATATGTATATATATTTATATATATATATACATATAAATATATATCAATATATACATATCCATATATATATATATATATATATATATATATATATATATATATATATATATCTACATATATGTATATATATCTATATACACACCGCTATATATAACCATATATATATATATATATATATATATATATATATATATACACACACATACATATCTATAGATGGTCATATCTATCTGTATACATGTATGCATCTAAATTTATATCTATATATGTATTTGTCTATTATATCTGTATGTATATACATATTCTCCATCTATCTATCCTTATATCTCTATGTATCTATACAGACCTCTCTGTCTATGTACATATATATATATATATATATATATATATATATATATATATATATATATATATATACACACAAACACACTTCTTAACATCCATTGCTGTACATATACATGCACATGTAGGTACATGGACTGCCCACCTTTCATGGTGGGAATATCACTTCTGCAACAGTTGTGAGACATACCATTCTGTAATGATATTACACACTGTTGTGCATAATGCATTATGCTGTCCTCAAGCCATATAGCTGTAGCAGACCTCACTGGCTCAGTCCCACAGAAGTTCACCACCACATGACATATACCTGCACTGCATACTGTTTTCAATGCCACACACTACATCCTACATTGATATGTGCACATAGCAGCCTTCAACTACATATGTATGTCCAGCCTTCACTAACAGTTGCAGTATGTCCCTTGCCCTATGCACATCTTCATATACATATAGATACAGACTGCTAACACATATGGAGGGTTCACAGTATGTAGATTATTAGATTATGTAGTTTACATTACCTTTGTCTCTGACAGCTTTTTTTTTGGATTACTGGCTTGCTAGCTTGCTGGCTGGCTGGCTGGCTGGATGGCTGGATGGCTGGCTGGCTGCCTGGATGGCTGGCTGGCTGCCTGGGTGGCTGGATGGCTGGCTGGATGGCTGCCTGGATGGCTGGCTGAATGGCTGCCTGGATGGCTGACTGGCTGCCTGGATAGCTGGCTGGATGGCTGCCTGGGTGGCTGGATGGATGGCTGCCTGGATGGCTGCCTAGGTGGCTGGATGGCTGGCTGCCTGGATGGCTAGCTGGATGGCTGGCTGGCTTGTTTTTTTTTTTTTTTTGTTTGTTTTATTTTGGTCTGTCTCTCTGTCTCTCTCTCTCTCTCTCTCTCTCTCTCTCACACACACTCCAGTTGCTGCAATGATATTATTGCATGTGTGGACTTGCAGTACAGGCTGCTTTTGTAGGTATCTGCACATGTGCATGTGATGGCCACTGCACCAATTGGTGGCCAGCATTTACTAATTGCATGCAGCCTGCTGTGTGGTAATTGCAGTTCTCACTGTGATTTCAGGACACTGCTATAAAATGTTAGGTTAGGTAGGCATAGGCCTTTCAGTTTTGCAAGGTGGGGACCATGCTGGTTTGCTGTGGACACTGTTGTGTCAGTCAGAAGGTTGGTATGTCTCTCATGTCTAAGGCTGTGTTGTAGCCACTGAAATGCATGTTGTACTGAAACCTGACTGTTGCTTTTTCCAGTTCACTCTTCTCAGTGTGTATGTTAACTCACACCTGCTAATGCTAACACTGTTTACATGGGAGTATGTACTTTCCTGTGGGAGTTGTGGATTAACTGGTATACAACAGTAGTTCTTGCAATGTGTTGCTATGGCTTCACTATTTTCCCTTTACATTCACTCCTTGAAGGCCTGATATTTGTCTTTACTGGAATGTGTTGCTATGACTTTCCTATTTTCCATTTACATTCACTCCTTGTAATGCATGATATATTTCTTTCAGCAGTAAGTTCTTATATGTTTGCTGTGGCTTGGTGGCACTGCATGCAGTCTGGTGAGCCCAAGGTCTGGGGTTTGACACTTACAAGGGTATTTTATTTTGCTGCTGAGCAGTACTAGGGCCTTGTATTTTGTACTAACAATTATGAACATCAGGCACATGCAGTGCTTGTAAACTGCTATACTGTCGTTAGTTTGTTAGATGGCTACATCCTTTGATATTTCTGTGTTGTACTCCTACATGAGGGTGTGCTTGTGGGAGTAATTCTACAGCTATTCGCAGAGTGTGTAGTATTTCATGATATATTTCTTTCAGCACCGAGTTCTTGTATATCTGCCGTGGCTCAGTAGTAATTCATGCAGACTAGTGTTTCCAAGGTCCGGGGTTCGAGACTGACAGGGGTATTTTATTTTGCTTATGAGCAGACTACAGGCCTTGTCATACAGAGTGACTAAGACACTTTTAAGCAGTTGTAAGTGGGTTTGCGCTGGTTTGCGCGATGCTTACACATGCGCACACTCACTTAGCTAAGCGCACACAAGCGCATACCCGCTGACTACTGCTTAAAAGTGCTTACTCCCGCTAACACCCGCGCTAATTTCTTTTAAAGAAAAGAAAATGGAGAGATAGGAAATTGGTGAAAAAGGGGGCACAAAGAGGGTAAGACAGTAGGAAAACAAGCTCGGGATGTGCAGGAAGGATGTAGTGTGATTTCAGGACACTGCTATAAAATGTTAGGTTAGGTAGGCATAGGCCTTTCAGTTTTGCAAGGTGGGGACCATGCTGGTTTGCTGTGGACACTGCCCATTTCTTTATCAGCAACAGCTGTGCATATGTGTGAAATTTGGTGTGAAATTTGAAACCTTCCACCCCTGAGAGAGGGGTGAGGACAACAAAATATGTTGTACTACCAATTAGAATTATCAGTTTACATGTCCAGTGGACATGTGTGCGAATTGGGCAGCTATGTATGGGGCGTAATTTTTTTGTGGGAACAGAGTGCCCTTTTTTATTTTTTTTCAGGTGAGAGTGGAATGTGAGGTACAGGAAGTAGGTATATTTGGGGAGATAGGTTGGGGAGGTTAACAGACAAGACAAACAAGACGCATACAGGGTCGGAGTATGACACATGTGGGGGGTAAACACAAATGACGGGAACGAATGTTTGGATATCGCAAGCCCATGAGCCCACAGATGGCAACAGTGGAACTGAAATCCCCACCCATAGGCAGTTACCACTGCGCCTTCACAGCCCAGGCTGGGGCTGTGCTGGGGGCTGGATAGGATGGGCAGGCACACCCGTGAGTTGCGCCACCCTCGCCTCAAGCTGGCGTAGGGGATCAGTCACAGAACGCCTGATCTCACTACGCACCACAGACCGGACCCTATGGAGGGTGAGTGGAGGCTCTCCTTCGGCCACGCTTGCAGAGGGGGGACGAGCCCCATCCCCTGCAGCGCTTCCACCCGAAGGTGGCACAGGGCCACCGGAGGAGGAGGTCCCGGCCTGGGCACTGGTGCCAGGTGCCCTCGCCAGCTGAGGTGGGAGAGGTGGGTCCGCTGGAACCCGCCTTCCCTGTTGTCCTATGTTTAGCAGTATTTTATGGCATTTTGGGTTAGTAACAAACAACACCATTCAAAATTAGTTGTAACAGCATGCATCAGTATTCCCATTAACCAAACACCCATGAATTCCGAACATTGAGCAGCAAGCATACCACATGCATATTTAGAACAACAGTGTACATTCCAGCAGCATGCAGGGTTGATTGGTGGCAACAGGCCATCAGGTTTGGATATGTGAATGGGGCACATGCATCAACGTACATGCAGATATGTATGAACCAACAGGACAAATGTCCATGGGAATTAATTGTGAATACACATACCCGGTTTGGTGTGGAATGGCATCATTTTTGAAAATAGGGTAAGATGGAGAAATTTTACATTAACAACTAAAACTACCTATACATATACTGTACATTCCTAGTAGATGCAGATATATATCCCCTACATGTATTAGTACAGTTTCCTGTATGTAACCTTAGGAATGTTGGTGATGGGGATGTTACTGCTA
This sequence comes from Protopterus annectens, assembly GCF_019279795.1. Taxonomy (NCBI): domain Eukaryota; kingdom Metazoa; phylum Chordata; order Ceratodontiformes; family Protopteridae; genus Protopterus; species Protopterus annectens. The sequence goes on from NC_056734.1 coordinate 804,343,635, forward strand.
CATTAATATACATTCCATTTTTATTCATATATGTTCATATCTGGCTGTGTTCAGGTACAGCATCCTGCTACATTTGATTTATATGGGTCTAGACAACTGTGGATGTTCAGCATTTCATACAACCATACTATTTCCATAATGCAAGGGTACAGCAACATATCCAATTTGTGGGATGGACACAGTCCACGTTCTGTATTTTATTTAACACATTACACTCTTTGGTTGTGGCTGTCTCATTCATTTCATTATGTAGTGACTGCAGTATACCTTTATTCCAGACTTATTACAGCTTTCTTGGTAGCTTCAAACTGTCTTTCTCACACTCTCTCAATTATTTTATATTTACATTTCAGAATGGTACTTAATTCTAGGCTTTATTAACATTTATTACTGGTTTACAACAACCCTTTCCAGCTGACTCACTTATTTCATATGGCAGAATTTACAAGGATGTATTTGACACTTGTCTATCCTTTGTTGATTGATTACCACTCATTTTCTGGCTGCAGCAGTTATCTGATATTACAATACAGGTGGAAACTCTATTTGAGACTTGTTTAATCTTTATTACTGGATTGCATTACACTCTTTTCCAGGCTGCATCATTTATCTAATCTTACAATACTAGCAGAATCTTTCTTCTAGGCTTATTTGACCTTTATTAGTGGGTTACAACACTGAACTGTTTTACAATCTGTCTCACTTATATTCTATGACAATACCAGCTAAATAATTACTAACCTGCCTGGTGGCGCAACCTCAGCAGCGCAACCTCAGCAGCCTATCAGCATAGGCTCGCTGATTCGCGGAACGAACACCTGCAGCTGTAATATAAAGGAAGTAATATTGGAACATACATCTCCATACTATAGGCTAGGATAGCATTTCTTACATACTTAATTACATGGATACTTACTCAGTAGTGGGGCATTGGGCATTTGGTGGGCCTTCTGGATCCAACAGTTCAGTTGGTCCTCCTTCCATCGCTTCAGGTCCGCATGGTGGTGACGGACCTGTTCACCAGTCCTCGGAATGCCTGTGGCACTGGTGAGATCATGTGCCAACCGCTTCCACGCCACTGCCTTGTACGCACCCCAGTGAACCTGGCTCTGCATGAGTTGTGCCTCATGATCATGGACTAGGAGCCAAACCATATATTTTGACTCCTCAACACCCCACCTTTGTGCTCTAAAGCGACTACCCTCTCCTGCACCTGCCATCCTGACTGCAAATAGGTACCACAATCAGTTATGCTGTGTATTCCCGCCTATGGGGCTTATATATGCTGGTTTTCCCGCACTTATCTGCGATTGGCCGTTTTGGATATTTATCAGCTTAAAAAAAACTGCTTTGTCATGCTTCTATTTCCATTCATTCCTATATATATGCTAATACTGCATTTCTCAGTACAACTGTCATGGCTTAGTGGTTCAGTACTTTGACTATGGTGCACAGTATCCCAGGTTCGACCCTGGGCATTGCTTTTTTTATTTTACTACTGTCTAGACAGGCTAGGAGGTGTGTCTGTGTAAAGGCGGCTTTGATACAGCTTGCCCAATGTTGCTCGATGGTAAGCTGGTTGGCGCGCAGCGCAGCTTCTCTCAAACGACATACGCTGGGTAATGCGTTATTTAGCTATGAGCATTCATATTATGCTGAGTGAAGCGCTGCTGAACTACGGGCACTCATTTTAAGTGTGTTAAAGCGCTGCTCAACTCCGGGCACTCATATTAAACCTGTTAAACTGCTGCTCACCTGCGGGCACTCATATTAAGCTTGTTAAAGCGCTGCTCACCTATGGGCACTCATATTAAGCTTGTTACAGCGCTGCTCACCTACGGGCACCCATATTCAGCTTGCTAAAGCCTTGCTAAGCTATGGGCAATTATGATCCTTTTTTTATATTTTATTATGTCGGATTTCTTCAAAAATACATGGCCCATTTCATTACATTTTACTTAAATTATAGTTTTAGATATATATATATATATATATATATATATATATATATATATATATATATATATATATATATATATATATATATATATATATATTTATATATGTCAGGGGATTGTTTCATGCTTATTTAAATAAAAATGGAAAATGATGTTGTGGGGGCTTGAACCGTGACTACCTCCTCTTTGGCCAACGACTCTACCACTACGCTATTGCTACTTGGCTTAATTTGCATATTTAGATCTTATATGCTTTTCAATGTCTGTTAACTGTGGCTGAACGGAGGGCATACCCGCGCAAACGAGCGCAACTATGGGCAAACATTTTGGAAATTATAAAAAAAAAATTAAACTGCTATTTTTACGTTTTACATTACAGTTGGGTTTATAGTCTGTGAGGGCATGTGTGGTGTTGTGTTCCTTGACATTTCCGCGGACTCGCTCGTGGGTGTTTACTTTCAGGACTCTGACTCTTCTGGGGGCATGTCCCTTTGCAGAACTTGGCATTCGGTCATGCCCCCTACTTTCCTACATGGACTGTGTTAGCCTAGGGTATGATTCAGCATACCCTCATGAATATGCATGGCATGCTGACATCATACCGTTAGACTGCAGCCTCCGTGTAAGACATATTAACTCTTACACGGAGGTTTTGTGAATCCGGCCCTATAACTTACTTTAGTTCTAATTTTAACAAAATCATCAAAGGCAGACATGATTGCAAAATTTACCATTGCAGAAAACTACTATACTGTTTCATGAGTAAAGGGGGGCATAAATCTGTTTTTGTAGATAATGCTTGCAGTGTCCAAATACAAATATGCATTAACATTTTCAGTGTCTTCCCAAATAGAATCAAAAGAATAGCATATATCAACACTACTTGTCTCAAGATTTTCCAAAGATTCATTAAAAATCACCCTTTCATCAGCTGTACAATCATTCCAGAAGAAAAAAAGTGCAGTAAATGCAATTTTCTAACTAGAAGAAATACTTCCATTTTTAAGTACATACAACCTAGGTAGTACAGTTTGGATGTATTTAAGTCCATGATTAAGCAGAGATATTTCTGATTTCTGATTCAAGACTGAACCAGATAATTAATTACTAGTCATCTTAAAGTCAGTACCGTTTCCTTCTTTTTTCATATTGTTGATGTTGCCTCTCTCAAGTAGCATCTGGTTGGCCCTGTTTCCACGTGGATCCATTATTCCACTTTTCACTCTGAAAATTTTCTTTTAAATACCCAGGTTGCTGAGCTGTGGATAGGGAATTTCATCCTGCTCTCAGTTGCAGTAGCTTTCGAAGAAGCAAAATAAATACCATGCTGCCTAGTACCACTTACCTTACCAAAGGAACACCCACCCCCTTGTTGTCAGTTTTTATTGGCTCTCCTCTTGAAGGCCATACCATTACTATAGTCCTGCAAATCTCTATTTAATTTCTTCATCTTTTTCTCAATAATATCCTTAGAAGAATGTTATAATTTTTCATTAATACCTCCTAAAAGTTGTTCAAAACAAGAGGTACTAATTTGGGAGGATATTACTGAACAAGCTGAAGATATTTCCTTCCTTAATTTTCGTTTCTTGACTATGTCCCGTTCTATGAGATTAGCAACCCATTTAGAAGCACAGCGACATGCTGCTGCTATCCACCACCTTTCAGACTTCAACTAACTACCTGGACAATTCATTTTTATTTATTTATTTATTTTTACATTTGTTAACTGGGTTAGTCTGTCTGGGTTCATAGAAGCCCTTTTTCAGCAGAGACCCGAGGAGAAAAGCTCCCAAAAAAAGTTTAAGTAAACAAATAGTAATAACAAAGATAAACACAGATCACATTTTAAGTATACACACTTCTGAAGTAATTACATAACATGCAATAAAGGAATATATAGAATGGATAGAAATACAATACAATACATATATGGAAATTTTCACGTAGTATGGCAAGAAACTAAGCAGAAATATGGTAAGACTAAGGTCAATACATTGTTGAACCAAGGTACTAGGCATGAAGTAAGTAAATATACAGATAAAGTTGTGTGAACTTTGGAAGTTAATAAATAAATTAAAGCACAGTAATAAGGGATTATGGGAATTGAGTGTAACATGAGCTAACTAGTATGGAATATGGCAGAAAAAATGTGTAAGTAGTAGTAAGAGAGAGAGAGCTAGAAGTGATACAGTTAAGGTAGGTTATCCCTGAATGTTTCTTGGGTATTGGTTTAGAGCATGAACATATCCAATTTGATAGGAAAAAAGATTTAAGCTGTTTCTTGAAGGCATTTTTGTCTTTAAGTAGTCTAGGGGCTAAAGGGAGTGTGTTCCAATTTTTTGCAACTGAGTGACAATAGAGTATTTTCCCAAAGGTTTTGTTTGGCTTATGAACTTCAAGATAAGTATTGATTAGTACTTCTTAGTGGGTGTTGAGGAGTATAAAGTGTCAGAGAATTTGCAAGGGATGGGTAAGATTTAGGATTTAGTATATTGTGGGCTATAAGGAGTTGGGATTGAGGCAGTAAGTTGGAAAATTCAGGCCAGTGTAAAGCATTTAATGAGAGGCAGTGATGGGATTTGTAAGGTTGATTTGCAGCAAATCTGGCTACTTTGTTATATGTGGTTTCTAGTTTGGATATTAGATTACTCTGTAGTTGGGTAAGAATAGGTGAAGCATAAAGTAGGAATGGTAGAAGCAGGGATTGGGCAAGGGATGGCCTGGATGCACAGGGAAGAATGTTTTTGTGACAGTAAAGCAGACCTAGTTATTGGTGTTTTTTTATTGAGCTATGAATCTGATGGTTGAATTTAAGTTATACCCTTTACACACCTCTTTCATGAGGATGTGCAACAGGTACTAAAAGTTGCAAGAAAACCTGCTACTAGGAGATCTTTTATTGACAAGTAGAAAATATTTTCTAGTTGATGCCTTAACCAATAATGAGCACCCTGGATTATGTACCACTAGTTCTTAAATATTTGAGCGAGCTCCTTTCTTCTGGCCTTCCTTATTCCTCCATCAAGGTTCATCTAGCAGCCATTTCAGTATGTCAGGCCATGGATTCTCCTCTTTCATGTCTGTTTGTGGTATAACAGTTTTTGAAGGGACTTTTGTACCTTAGGGCACATAGAAAACAAGTGGCTCCTTCTTGGGACCTTAAATTTCTACTAGAAAAGTTAATTATGTCTAATTCATAAGAGTGATGTATCACATGGAAGATGGTACTTTTTATTCCACCAACTTCTGCAAGAAGAGTATTTGAGTTGCAAGCTCTCGTGGTGAGTGAACCCTATCTGTTTTTCTACAAAGATAGGGTCACATTAAGAACAAATCCCTTATTTATGCCCAAAGTTATTTCTGAATAATTTTGAATCAAACCATCCATCTTCCAGTGTTCTATCCAGATCTTCAGAACCAGGGATTGTACATACACTAGAGATTCATAGGCACCCCATTAACTAGGCAGAACTAAGTCCTTTAGAAAAACAGATCAGCTATTTATTTCCTATAATGGGACAAAGAAAAGACAACCCATGTCCAAACAGACTATTTTGAGATAGTTGTTCCCAGCTATTCCCTTTTTGTTCCCACTATAGCAAATCTCTTCCAGGCAGTATCCAGCCACATTCTACTAGAACTTTGTTGTTTAAAATGGCATACTGGAAAGGAGTGGACACTAGAATTCTAGAGGCAGTAACATGGTCTTTTGTATTTTTACAAAGCATGACAAATTAGATTCCTGTTCCAGGTCCGGGACTGACTTTGCTAGAATCATTCTCCCAGGGACTCCTGAACGCTTATCCTTCCTCCTCACAGGCTGGATAGACTTTGGTAATCCACCCATATAGCCAAGGCTGTTGCAGCAGTGAGAATGTTGAACCCAGTAGAGTTCTATGAGTTGCACTTACCATAACAGTAGATGTTCGAATTCCACACTACTGCAGTAGCAGTACACACCTCAGTCCCCCTACTTCTGTATCTAGTTAGGTGTTGGGATATACATTTATTTGTGGCTGTTTATATTTTTAGAGGTTCAGAGCTTACGCATCCTTTCTTCTTCTTTCGGCTTTTCCCAGTTAGGGGTCACCACAGTGGATCATCTGTCCGCTCATGATTGGCAGTGGAGTTTTACAGTGTCGAGTTGCCAGCCTGGCACCCAACCTTCCGCAGAAGGCACACACACGCACACACTCACACCTAGGGCCAATTTAGAGTGTCCAATCCACCTACTGCATGTCTTTGGAATGTGGGAGGAAACCAGAACACCCGGAGGAAACCCATGCCTCCACAGGGAGGACATGCAGACTCCGCACATAAGGCACCCCAGCCAAGAATCGAACCGGAGACCTTCTTGCTGTTTGGCGGCAATGCTAACCGCTGCACCACCGTGGCTGCCCTAAAGACCTGACGCATCCTGAACCTAGATGTTAAGGATGTGTAAGCTCTTTAGGGCGGCCACGGTGGTGCAGCGGTTAGCATTGCCGCCTCACAGCAAGAGGTTCTCCAGTTCAATTCTCGGCTGGGGTGCCTTCTGTGCGGAGTCTGCATGTCCTCCCTGTGGTCGCATGGGTTTCCTCCGGGTGCTCTGGTTTCTTCCCACATCCTAAAGACATGCAGTAGGTGGATTGGACGCTCTAAATTGACCCTAGGTGTGAGTGCGTGCATGTGTGTGCCTTCTGTGGAAGGTTGGGTGCCAGGCTGGCAACTCAACACTGTAAAACTCCACTGCCAATCATGAGCGGACAGATGATCCGGTGTGGTGACCCCTAACCGGAAAAAGCCGAAAGAAGAAGAAAGGATGAGTAAGCTCTTTCTCTGTGTAAGGGCAAGAAAGTCCTGAAATCTTTTACACTCTGACTGCTGATTTTCTCTCCAAGGGCCTAGCCAATCAGCATTTAAGAGTGTAAGTGTGGGAGGGAGCCAGAGCTTTGTAAAGCTGATTGTTTTTTGTATGCTGGGCAGGATACCACTAGCCTTGCTACATATCTGTTTTTTTCCTGGACTATCCAGAAATCAGAACAGTTGTCCAGTAGTCCAGAAAATACTGTACAATTTCTGGTGTTCTGTTTAAAAAAACAAGCAGAATACTTGTGTTTGTTAAAATTCTGACTCTGAACTGCTTTTTTACAAGAAAAGCATCTCAGGGAAAAATAAGTCGCCCTGCCTACCTGATTACATCACAAAATAGGCGTGGATGTGGGCAGAGAGGTGGGGAAATGGGAGGGGATAGGTGGAATTAGGAGTGGTGCTGAGGGTGTGACCACTTTCCAGTTTTGGATGAAGATGGCAACCCTAAATACAGCCCATTTAGTCAAAGGCAACTGCAGCAATGAGGAATTCAAATGGCTACTGTTATGGTAAATGCAGTTTACATGACTGTACTTTCTTTTCTGAAGAGATATTTTACTGACACTATATCTAAGATGAAAAAGGTTTTTCAGTGGGAGCAGAATGAAATTCCCTATGACATAGAAAATGTATTATGATTTCTTACAGTTAGAGATGCCTAAAACGACAGTTATTTCTGACGTGTTGACTGCTTTAGAGAATGTTTTCCCAGTGCTGTTAGCTTACCTGTTTGTTATCCTCCTGCTCCCAAAAAGTCTGACAGATTGTACATGGTATCCAGACACACAAGTACATGTTTTCTAATTATAAAGCAGACCTAGCAGTTATTTCTCTATCCAAATTTGCTTCTGCTAAGCCAGTTACTGCTTCTAACTCCTGTCTCTCTGACAAGGAAGGAAAAGCAATGGGTAAGTCATGGAAGAGAATGTATTTATTTAGTAATTTAACTTTCAGGATTTTAAACTCTCAGTCTCATATGTTAAAGGTTATCCATTGAGAACATGCAGAAGTTAATGGCTCACCTTCCTTCTTTTGAGGTAAAGAATTCATTTAATGCTTCTGTGACAGCTATTTTTCATGTGATTAAGTATATTTTAAAGTGTGCAATGATGTCTCTGATTTTTCTTCCAGAGCTTCTGCTTCTAGATCAGCTTTGAGGAGATTTGCTTTGCTTTCTTCTCAAAATCTTCCTAATGATGTTAAATCTGAGAGACTAAATTCTCCCTTAGATAAATAGCTTCTGTCTGGCCCTTCTGTAGCTGAGGTACTTAAGAATGATGAACGAGGAAAAATGATTCAAGGAGTGGCTCAGATTTTTCAACCTTCCTTTTTCAAAGCAAATGACATTTTCCCCTTCTCCTCAGCTCCCTTTTCCAGCAGTCAATTTAAGCAGCAAGGAATCAACCAATCAACCTGCCAAACATGAAATGGGAATTGCTACGCTTAATATAGGTTCACTGACAGGATGCAGCTTGGAAGTGGATGACATGATGATACGGAGGAGGCTGGACATCCTATGTATCCAAGAGACGAGATGGAAGGGCAGTGCAGCAAAGACAACTGGCTTGGGATCCAGGCTCTACTACTTAGGAGGGGGACAGGCTAGAAATGGTGTAGGAATTATGGTGAGAGAGAAGCTTTAGAAGGCAGTGAGGCATATCATCAGTATTAATGACAGACTCATGGCAATTAAACTCCAGTGTAGGGCAGTAGTCATAATCTCAGCCTATGCCCCACAGCAGGGTTGTGATAGTAAGAAAAAGAGTGCATACAGACAGCAGTTGCAGGACCTTCTAGATAAAGCAGGACAACATGACTTGCTGTTGATAATGGGTGACTTGAATGTACATATCAGGACAGACAAAACAGGATATGAGCACTGCCTGGGTCCACATGGGTGGGGTAACAGGAATAAAGAAGGAGAAGCCATTCTAGACTTCTGTCTGGCAAATGGCTTGATAGTAGCCAACGCATGGTTCAGAAAGAGAGACAGTCACAAGATCACATACAAGAGTAGCCAACACACAACGCAGGTAGTCTTCCTCCTAGTAAGGAAAAGGCACTGGGGTCGAATCCATGATTGCAAAGTCATTCGCAGTGAAATAGTCGACCCACAGCATAAACCACTAGTTGCCGCAGTCAGCTGCAAGCAGTGGTCACTGAAGGCTCTAAGGTCAACAGATACCAGACTGAAGACCTTGAAGTTGACTGGAGAGAAAGTACAAAAGTTCAAGGAATTACTCAGGGCACTAGCACCCCAAGAAGAGGAGGAAATAGGTGGAGTTGAACAAAAATGACAGCGCCTAAAAACGGCATATGTTAGGACTACAGAAAAGATATGTGGCCAAGACAGGTATGGAAATAAGGTACATAAGGAAAGCTGTTGGTGGAATGCAGAAGTCCAGGAAGTCATCAAAAGAAAGAAGGAGTGCAGGAAGAAGTGGAAGAAAGAAAAGACTAACCAGGCTAGGAAGCACTACTGGTTGGCTAACAAAGAAGCTAAGAAAGAAGTTGCAATAGCAAAGAATAGGGCTTAGGAGGCACTGTACCAACTTCTGGAAAGTGACTCAGTAATTGGCACAAAGAAACTATATCAGGTTGCAAGGCAAAGACAGAAAGATAAAGAAGACAGTCAGACACCCTTAATAAGGGATGCCAGCAACAATCTTCTCACCAGTCAACAGGACATCAAAGGCACATGGAACGAGTATTTCCAGCAGCTTCTGAATTAAAAAACCCCACAGAAGCTGTACTGCCCCAGAAACAGCTTATAATGAGAGAAGAAGAGCCCACCCTATAAGAAGTAAGAACAGCAATAAGAAAAATGAAGTCAGGGAAAGCAGCAGGCTCAGATGAAGTCACATCAGATATGATAAAGATACTGGGTGAGATGGGGAGAAATGTCTCCTGAGGGTACTAATAGCAGTGTGGAGAGAAAGGCATATCCCAGTTGACTGAAGAATAAGCATACTAGTGTCAGTGTTCAAGAACAAAAGGGACATTCACAACTTTGGGCAGTACAGAGGAATCAAACTCCTATCACACTGCATGAAAGTTCTGGAGAGGGTGATGGATAAACGGAGACACAGAGTAGTAGAATGTAAAATGAGAGATGAGCAGTTTGTATTCAGATTAGGATGCAGCACAACTGACCCGATGTTTGCAATGAGACAGATACTTGAGAAGAAGCTAGAGATGAGGAAAGAGTCCAACTGTGCATTCCTACACTTAGAGAAAGCATATGCCAAGGTTCCAAGAAAGCTGACCTGGGCAGTACTGTGGCTGTTTGAAGCTCCAGAAACATTGGTATAATTAGTGCAGGCTATGTACAAGGACCCAATGACTCAAGTATGAACAGTGTTCTACCTCACAGAGGGGTTCCCAGTGGGAGTAGGTGTACACCAGAATTCAGCTCTGAGCCCACTGCTGTTCATACTGGTGATGGAATACATTAGCAAACACGTTAGAGGGGACAGCTCAACAAAGTTGCTGTAAGTAGATGATGTGGCATTACAGGCAGACTCTAAGCTAGAACTTCAGCAAAGGATAGCAGAATGGAATGCAAAACTGAAGGCACATGGGATGAAACTAAACTCAGATAAGATGGTGGTAATGGCAGCAAATTGGAGAAATCAGAAGAAGCTGAGAATAGAAATATAAGAGAAGATAGTGGAACAAGTAAACAGCTTCAAGTATCTGGATGGGGTGGTTGAGAAGAAGAAGGTTGACAGAAGAATGCCAAAGAAGCTGAAAAATAAGGTTTACAAGATCATGGTAAGACCAGTACTACTGTATGGTACAGAAACCTGGGCAGTAAAGGCAGAACAGTTGAAGAAGCTAGAGGTGATGAAAATGAAGTGCCTGAGAAGGGTGGTAGGATGCACACTGTGGGACAGACAAAGAAATAAGGACATAAGAGCAGAAGCCAAAGTAGCTCCAATTGCAGAAAAGATCAGAGAGAACAGATTATGGTGGTTTGGACAAACATGCAGAAAAGCAGAAGACAAGGTAAGAGGAAGTGAGGACATCCAGCAAAGAGGTGGATGGATTGTATGAAAGAAGATCTGTGACAGTCAGGCATGAATGCTGAAGAAGGCAGGAGTGTGGCACTGAATCGAGAGAGTTGTCGACAGTTAACACAATACCCTGACCCTATGTAGAAAAAAATGGGAAAAAGAGGCTGATGATGATGATGATGATGAATTTAAGCAGCAAGGAGCTGGTAAGCAAGTTTTAGAAGGCAATAGAAAGAAGGTTCTAAAAAGAAAGGAAACACCTTTAAAAGTCAAGGACAGTTTTCTCAGTCAGCATGACTATCCAACTGTTCAGGCTTTTCCTTCCCTCTCACCCTGGTAACCTTTCCATATCTCTGAGACTTCATCTTCTCTTGTGACATCAGATTATTTTAGATAGCTGGGTACTGAAGGTAATCCAGAGGGGATGCACTTAGCAGTGGGAATCCCTCCCTCCTTTCCAAGAGATCCACTCTTGTCTGAGGAACCAGATCTCTCTGTCTCATCCCATTCTGAAACACATGATGTCTCAGGGAGTCAGAAAACATGTGCCTCAATATCTCATAGGCAAATATTTTTATTCAAGAATTTTTCTGATTTCCAAATCAGAAGGATCCTGGAGGCCAGTACTGGATATTTCTGGTCTAAATCTTTTTGTCAGGATTCTTTTCTTTTTTCCAAAATGTTTTTATTCATTTTATAACACAATAACTTAACAGCATACTAACAAGAAAAAACAAATAAACTATATACAATGTCCATTACAACTAAAGAAACAATATATATAGAAGAACACTTAATATTTATCTAACAGATTAGACAATTTTGTCCAAGTAATTAAATGATGGGTTGTGTTGTTATTCCTTGCTTTTATAGTAGCAATCTCATTCTTACAAATGTATTTCACAAGATGAATAAACTCAACTTTAAAGACAGGAGTAGATTGGGATTTCCAATTTTTAGTAACAAATTTCCTTGCTATAGAGAGGACAGGCCATATTAAAAATATTTGTTTTTTTGTAGGAATGACTTCAGGAACAGGAACATTGAAAAGGATAAGGGAGTCAGAAATTGTACAGTTGTCATTCCATAGAGGTTTCCAAAGATATTTAAAGTCTAACCAAAATGGGGAAATTGTTTTGCAATTAACCATTTGTGTAAACATTACAAACAAATTAATTATTTCTAACAACTACTACACTGACTGGTATAAAATTTTAATAAATACAAATTAAATGACGTCTGAATTCTAAACTGATATAAAACTAAAATAAATACAAATCAAATTTTTACCTATTAATTAACTACTGAATTAATACAGAGTAAACTCAGTCAAAGAATTCAAATGAAACAAAAATGGCAACCAAATAAAATAACCAATTCTTTTTAAGTACTCAGTCACAGATCATGGATTACTTCCTCTTGCTCTTCACCTTCTTCGGTGATGGCCCCTGGCTCAGGGTCTGGTAGTGCTCCCTGGAGGGCACGTTCTCTATTGTAAGTTGCAGTTGCCCTTTTTGCCACTTGCAGAATGGGTGATGGGACTTCCACAGAAAAACAGCCACTGTCCTCTTTCATTTTGATTGTTAGCAGTGAGTTAAGTGTTTTGACATTTAATGACTGCCTCAGCTCTGTTTTAACTTTTTTCACTGTGCTGAATGCACACTCAGGTTCACAATTTGAATGTGGCAAACAAAGCAGCGTTAATCTGAACTGCTTAAAGAGAGGTATTTGTTCTACTTCAGGGCTTTGTAGGACTGTTGACAAGTACTTGAGGAAACATATATCTGTTTCAGACTCCCGGCTGTGCTGTTGCTGTGGAAGCTTGAAGTTAATAACTTGGTATATGCCAAATTCCTAGAAAAAAAGTTCTAGACGAGTTGCAATGTTCGTTACAACTTCATTGTCAAGATTTAATTTCAAAGAAGGGTTCAATAAACTGCCAACATTTTGCAGTATGAGGTCACCAACAAGCAAATGCTTTATTTTCAGAAGGACTGCAACATAAAATGCTTTTACTTGCCTATAGAAGGTGTGTTCACTTATAACACCAACAATACCATCACCATTTTCATGCAGATATGTTTCAACATCAGGTCCAACATGAAGGTGTCACTGCTGAAAAATATTATTGTCATCCTCAAAAAAGAATTATTGGTGGTACTGATATTACCTAGAAATTCTACAGCAGCACATGGCTTCAATAACCTGCTTGCATACTCCTGTAGAAGATTTGTGATATTGCTGTACAGAGTTAAAAGTTGACTGCTTCTGGCCTGCAATTGTACATTGAACTTAAGGAGAGACTCTATAGCATACTTCAGGAAAAGGAATACCAGTTTTACCTCATGACTATTCAGCCATTCTGTTAGGAGGTCTATTCTGTGTGACTGGAGCTCATAAGAATGGCAAAAGCTCAGGCCACAGTACAAGTCCAGTATTCACTTTACAAATTTATGAATACTCAGCCAATATATAGGGATATGTCGGATAAGTACAAGTGGCTCAAAGTCAACAAATAATGCAAAATTCATTCACCTTCTGTTGCCTCTGTGTATTATGTGAAAAGTGATTATAAATGTCTGACATTAAGTCTTCTACATGTGATTTCATTGCTTTCAAACCTGATTTGATGCAAAGGTCTGCTATTATGGCACAGGCAGCCCATACTGAAAAGATCAGGACTGACGGTCTTTAATCGTGACAGTACAGATTTGTATTTACCAGCCAAGACTGCAGCAATATCTGATGAGTATGCAGCCATATTATTTGCTGGAATATTGAATCTGTGAAGACTTTCCATAAGGCAGTTGTATATCGATTCACCTGTACCTGCCACACGAATGGGCATGTCTAAGAACCAAACAACATTTCCACATTTTGCCTGGTCAAAAAATCCAGCCAGAATCACAAGTAGTTTATTATCCCCCATATCAGTGCTCTGATCTAAATAAATGCAATAAGGCTGCTTCTGACAAACTGCTGCTGCATCTTCCTGATATTTTGGACCTATGACATCACGTTTAATGCATTCAGCCTTAGTAGCCCCACAGCTCATCTTCAACACTTCAAGATCACTGAAGTGTTTTTTTTCATGTATTTCAGCAGATGATCCACAGCACTAAATGGTAGGTTGTGCTCTGCATGTAAGGCAGCAAATCTCACTTCAGCTATTAATACTGTCTGAGCTGTTGCTTGTCTGGCTTAGATGGCAGACTTGTCTGTCACTTTCCTTCCAGATGCAACCTGCTTTGTGTTTGTCTTGTGTTTCTCTGTATCCAAGTGCTTGTGTAGATCATGGCGATCTCCATGGCCGTACTAATGTTACAGTGACACACTTTACAGTAGGCATACCCTAGCCCAAGCTTGCTCTCACTTAGCCAATCAAATGACATCTTCCAAGCTGCTTGGAATGAAGACAGTCTTCTTTTTTTGTCAACATGACCTGTTAAATAAATACAAAACCTTCCTCTGAGCATGAAGACATCGATTATCTTGCAAATCATTATACTACTACTAATAAAGAAATATATGACTGAGAGAACAACTAATACCTGTTCCATCTTTAGGCGTCCCTGCCTCTGATTGCTCTGCATGGGTGATCACTGGGTCCTCAGTTGCATTGCTTGTGACTGGTACTGCTACTACTGCAGGTGCAGCTTGAAATGAAGACATTCTTTTTTCCTTGACCTGACCTATTTGTAAAATGAAAGAAAAACTATTTAACCCCCAAGTATGACAACAGAAATTATGCTGAAAGACACTTTTATTACTAACAGAGATATCACTGAGAACAGGTTTTACTTTTTTCACCTTCAGCCATCCCTGCTTGTCCAAGTTGTGCCTTAGACTGATGGGAGTTGTGCTTTTTTGTACTCCTTGAGCCTTGTGCTACAGGTACAGCTGCAGCAGGTGTGGCAGAAGTATATTGTGAACTCCTGTAAAATCAAAATGTGGTATCATGAAGCAACTGGTCAGTGTAAGACAGAGACATGAAACAGTTTAGGTAAGCTAGCTGGCTTGGGGGGGTGGTATGGTAATTATATTACAAAAACTAAGGCTTTGGTATCTTTACTCTTTAATCAAGTTTATTAAACAGACAGGGTTTATGACAAACAAAGCTACTCACTCAGACAAGCTCAGCAATGAAGTACACACAAACACACACACACACACACACACACACACACACACACACACACACACACACACACACACACACACACACACACACACACACACACATCTGTTACAGCAGAATGATTTATAATTCATATGTTCTTCATAACCAAGAAAGACAGCTGTATATGCATGACAGGCACGGTGTGAAATATCATGGTGGGGCACAGAAGCACAACAGAGAAACCTGAATTGGGCTTACAGAAGCACGGACAGCTAACATACACACAAAATATGTACCATCACCACCTGGTCTACTATTTTAACTATATAATGTCTATACTTTACAAAAACTGGCCCATGTGATACTGTTAGTGTATGTACTTTGCAAAAAGCAGAAGAGAGTTAATTCCACAGTGTGCATACAATCCAAAATTAACCTGAAAATATGATTTATGTGTATTCATTTCTAAACACTTATTATGGACTGCACACATCCAGACAAACTACCCAGTTAACAAAATAAAAAAAATAAAATAAAAAACACAGTAGCTAGTGAATCTTTAACTGCTGCTTTTCTGATCTTTGGCAAACATATGCAATATGACATACTTCCCAAGCTTAGAGACTTTGTATTGTCAAAGCTCAACATCTGTGAAGCCTTCTTCCCATATGCTGTTACTTATGGGATCTCTAAACCTGTCACAAAGTTCTCTGTTATGATTTAACACCTTTGTCCAGTTTTTAAGGAACTAAGTGGAGGAGGGAGCCAAGACTAATTGAAGCAGCACACCACAGGTCTTTTTACAACCCAGGCCTCCCTATCATTCCCCTCTTCCAGCTAGCCTGCACATATAACTCTCTCTAATTTCACACCACCACAAAGCACAGATTAGAGGCTATCAGCTGGTGAATTGTTTTCAAGAACATAAACAAGTGCAGATAGCATATGTCTCAATCTGTTTACACAATAGTCATCAGTTAGTGATAAAGCCAAAAATGTAAGGGGCAGGGTGTGTGGAGGCCAGAAGCCAGGGAGATAGTTTAGTTTAAATATTGCCTTTATGAAGTTGGTACAGTAACACACTTTGCATTGTAATACATTTTCTGAAGCCTATGAAGTCTGACACTAAAAACACCTGTCATTACTTTGCTTACTGACAGTACAGCTCTCAGTCTGCCAAGAAATGTATATTTCACAATACAAAGCACTTTGGGACTATTAATTATATACTTCTAGGACAGCAAGCCCTATGCTGGGTAAAAGTGCCAATGCATACACAAATTGACATCACACCATATCGCAGCACAGGTGCAGTATTATTAGCAATGACAGCATACACATACTATGGGTAAAATATGAAAGAATTACTGTCAGCTTACTAACAATTTCAGCTACAAAGCTCACCAGATGGCTAAAATCTTTTACTTTATACTTGCAAAAAAGCTCTTTTGATGACTTAATATAATTCAATATTATTTTCCATGAATATACTTATAAAAAAACATGTAGGGTTGGGTGCGTGCCTCAGTAAGAAACACTATGTGTTCTTAGCTTTATGTAATAATACATTTTCAAAAGTCATCTTGAAAGCTAACATTACATTGCAGTTTCTTATTCATTATGTTGCGCTATTAATCGCCACCCGGCACCCCATGATAGACTTTGAGATATGTGAGATACAAAATTATGCATTGCATCAAAAGTCACTAATGGGTAAACTGAAATTAAAATCAGCAGAAGGCACAGATACAGGTCCATAGAATTAATTATTTAGTTATATGATTGCAGATAGTATGGCCATACCTCTCAATCTCTTAGAGCAAGAAATCTGGACAAAGCCACAAATAATGGGTTACCAAACAAAGGCACAGAAATAGTTAGTGACATTTTTTTAAATACTGCTCTTCCAAACTTAGACTGTTGAGAGAATAACAGATTTTGCATAGCATGAATTTTCTGAAGGATGAAGTCTGAAAATCAAATGTAATGTCTGCTGCCTGCCATTATTTTCTGACTTCAGTCCTCAAAGATCTGCCAGTGCCAGTGATTTGCCAGAAAACTACTATTTTATGGGAAACGGACCCATAGCAAAAAGCTTAATTCCCATCGGTAGTTTCAAGTATGCACAAGCACCAAAATGAAACATTTCCCCTGCAATCCATTCCCTTCAGTAGCTTCAATGAACAAACACCAAAGTGAACATTTCCCCCAGACCCCCACTAATCCCTTCAGCAGTATGTCTCCAAGTATGTAAAAGGACCATAATGAAACATTTCCCCCAGCGATCCATTCCCTTCAGTAGTTTCTTGTATGTACAAGCACCAAAATAAAACATTTTCCCCAGTGAGCCATTCCCTTCAGTA
This sequence comes from Protopterus annectens, assembly GCF_019279795.1. Classification (NCBI taxonomy): domain Eukaryota; kingdom Metazoa; phylum Chordata; order Ceratodontiformes; family Protopteridae; genus Protopterus; species Protopterus annectens. The sequence continues at coordinate 804,360,946 of NC_056734.1, forward strand.
GTTTCAAGTACATGCAAGCATCAAAATGAAACGTCCCCCAGACCTCCACTAATCCCTTCAACAGTACTTTTCCAAGCATGTACTAGCACCAAAATGAAACGTTTCCACAAGCGATCCATTCCTTTTAGTAGTTTCAAGTATTAACAAGCACCAAAGTGAAACATTTCCCCCAGCGATCCATAACCCTTCAGTAGTTTCAAGTATGCACAAGCACCAAAATGAAAATTTCCCCCAGTGATCCATAACCTTTCAGTAGTTTCAAGTATGCACAAGCACCAGAATTAAACATCCCCCCAACAACCCTTTCTCTTCAGTAGTTTTAAGTATACACAAACACCAAAATGAAACATGGCCTCCAGACCCCCACTAATCCCTTCAGCAGTATGTTTCCAACATGTACAAGCACGAAAATGAAACATTTCCCCCAGTGATCCATAACCCTTCAGTAGTTTAAAGTATGCACAAGCACCAAAATTAAACATTCCTCCCAGACCCCCCACTAATCTCTTCAGCAGTATGTCTCTGTCACTCAGCCAGTCAGGATGAAACAGATGAGCATTCATGGATTCTGTTCAAGCAGCTTTATTATGTACAAGCACATCAGGATTGAAGCTTAATAACTTTAACTTAGATAAACTTATAAACTAGCTATTACACTCATACATGCTCACTCTCTGGCTGTGCTCTCAAAATGGCACTGAAGTTAGCACGTGCTTGCTATTTATATGCACATGCTGTCCTTGAAACACTTCTAAAAGGTACCACACACAACACACTATTCTACATCCTCCCTCTTTGAGAAATAAGTCATGCAGTTAATACAAATAATTGTGCAGAAAAATATAGGAAACACCAGACCACAGCAGATAGTATCAAATAAAACTCCAAAGTTTAATCCGCAGTACAAAAATGGTGAGCGCTTTCATAGCCAGAGCTACTTCATCAGACAACTCAATAAACTCCACAAGGATTTTTAAAAACAGCAACAGCCTATCAGTGTCAGTTCCCAATAAACAATTAGCCTGATAGCCACTGAGTTAAAGGAAAAGCACTAGATAGAGACATAATATCAACTAATAAATCATTAATATAAAGAAAAATACATAAAATAATTTTGGTAGAGACTAAAGAGCTTGAATGGATTATTAGGATGCGTGCCAACATGGGCAAAGGCCTAAATGATAAAGTTTGTATTAAACCAGTTTTGGTTAATAAGCTACTACGCAGATAAAGTCTCTATGTATGCACTTTGATGTATTTTTATTTATTTTAATGATTTATTAGTTGATATTATGTCTCTATCTAGTGCTTTTCCTTTAAATTAGTGGCTATCAGGCTAATTGTTTATTGGGAATGGACATTGATAGGCTGTTGCTGTTTTTAAAAATCCTTGTGGAGTTTATTGAGTTGTCTGATGAAGTAGCTCTGGCTATGAAAGCACTCACCATGTTTGTACTGTGGATTAAACTTTGGAGTTTTATTTGATACTATCTGCTGAGGTCTGGTGTTTCCTATATTTTTCTGCATATACTGTCTGGGAACCCAGTCTGCTCATACCACTTTGTATTTTTTTATTTATTTGTAATGCCAATAATTCTTTGTCATGCAATTATGCAGAACTAAATACATATAGACAATTATGTCCAGGTTGCTGTGTATTTCACACTAGGTTTGGAAATATGACCAAATTGTGTGACTAGAATTAGGTCTAGCAACTGGGACTGTCTCTGCTAAATGTTCAACTTTGGGGATATCAGGAATGGAAGTAGAAGTTAAAGACACATTCTGTAACAGGAACATTGTCTGGATTGCTCTGAGATCTAGAGTCTGTATCACAGAAACAATGCTGCAGTTTCGATTCTGATAGAGGAAGAAGATGTCTGTGATTTTTCCTGTACTTCACACCCTCAGATTCTTCAAAGTAGGCAATATACCTATTACTTGACCAATCCGGTTAAAGCCTTTCAACATCTGTATCCTCACTGTCTCTCCTTCTTTCAATGGATGAAGAAATCTGCTCGATTTATCATAACTGGACTTCTGGAAAGAACGCTTTTTGAATAGTTGGGCTCTGATTGTTCTGTTGTTCTTAGCTTTAGACCTCAACAAAATGGAACTGATAGGCAACATTGTTCTGGTTTGCCTAGAAAGAAGTCTCTGAGCAGGCGAGCCAAGTATATCATCATGTGGTATGTTTCTGAGACTGAGTAAATTCAAAAAGACATTGGTATTATCACGCTTTGACTTTTCCAGTAATTGCTTTGCACTCTGTACTGCCCGTTCAGCTAGTTCATTTGACTATGGGTATTCTGGACTACTAGTAACCTGTACGAAGTCCCATTCTTTTGCAAATTTCTGAAACAACTGACTGGTAAATTGGGTACCATTGTCAGAAATAACTTTGTGTGGACTACTATGGACTGAGAAATGATGTTTCAACTTGGTGATAACCGCACTGGAAGTTAGGTTAGGTAGTAAATCAATATCAAACCAGTTCTAATAAGAGTCGACCAACACTAAGTAATGCTGATTGTTCCACTCAAATATATCAGTGGCTACTGTTGACCAAGGTAATTCAGGAACTTGACTTAGCTGAAGTGGTTCCTTTTGTAAATGCAGTTTAATACTACTGCATACTGAACAAGAAGAAAGTACTTTATCAATATCTTTTACTAAAGAAGGCCAAAATACTAGTCCTCTCACCCTTCTTTTGGTAGATTCGGAACCTGGGTGACCACAATGCAAAATCTGGATATAGTCACACTGTAAGGAAGCAGGAACAACAATTTTGGGACCTTTGAAAATAATGCCATATTCAATCAACATCTCATCTCTGTAAGGAAAATAAGTTTGCATTTCAGGTGGTACACAAGATTGCTTTGACGACCATCCGACATTAATATAGTGGTTGAGGTTTTGGAAATTGGATCAGTCTTTGTATGATCTCTCAGCTCATCAAGTCTTGTGGTAGAAACATTACGCACTTCCATGACATCAAAGTCAAAATTCTCTTCATTAAGCTGTTCCGTTGTATTTCTGGGCTATCTGGATAAGTTATCAGCCAGATAAAGAAGTTTGCCTTTTATATAGACCATTTTGAAGTAGTACTTTTGCAATCTGAGCATCATTCTTTGCAATCTCACCAGAGCTGAATGCATAGGCTTCTTTAAAATAGTGACTAGAGGTTGGGGATCAGTTTCAATCTGAGTAGCTTGACCATAAATATAATTATGAAACTTTGAACATGTAAATACTATTGCCAAAAGTTCCTTCTCAATTTGAGCGTACTGCTTCTCAGTTTGGATAAGAGTTCTAGATGCAAAGACTACTGGTATGCCTTCCTGAAGAATAACTGCACCAAGACCAAATTTTGAAGCATCACATGAGTTACTGGTTTATGTTGTCGCCTCACAGTTAGACGTTGCCCGTTCGATTCTCAGTTAAAGCGTCTACTGTGTGACGACATGCGTGAATGGGCGTTCCTTCATTGAAGGTTGTGCGTTAGGCCCGGCAAGCCAGCATGTAAAACTCTACTGCCAATCATTAGCGGACCGGAGTTCCGCTGTGGCGACCCCTAACCGGGAAAAGCCGAAAGACACACACACATGAGTTACTGGTTTATTGACATCATAGTATCTTAATGTAGGTGGGGTGGCAATTTTCTGCTTAAGGTCTTCAAATGCTCTCTGGTGCTATTCCAACCATGACCATGTAAAATTTTTGCACATCAGCTCTCACAAAGGTGCTTTCAACTCACTGAAGTCTGGTGTAAACTTGCCTAAATAGTTGACCATACCAAGAAAACATTGTAGAGTTTGAACATTATCTGGTGCTGGCATGTCTAGAATGGCTGCTCGCTTGGACAGGTCTGGTCGTAAGCCAGTGCTAGTAAATAAGTGACCTAGATATGATAGTCTGAATTTGCACTTCAAAGGACTGAGCTTCAAGTTCACTTCACATGCTCTGTCTAGAACTTTCCTAAGATTTCTGTCATGCTCTGCTTCACCATTGCATCCAGCCAATAAATCATGTATTATTATGACACAAGTATAACCTGAAAACATTTTCTCCATTGCTCGCTGAAAGACTTCACTTGCAGAATTTATTCCAAATCGCATCCAAAAAAATCTATATCTTCCAAATGGGGTACTAAAAGTAGTCAGTAGCCAAGATTTGTGATTAAGCATAACTTGCCAAAATGAACTTTTTGCATCCAAGATAGAAAAAACAGTGGTATTTGGTATTAGGGCTGCGACTTCCTCAACTGTATGCATAGGATGATGTGGTCTCTTTAATGCTTTGTTCAAATTTCTTGGATAAATGCATACTCTGATTTAATTTGGCCTTTTTTGTGGGCTGCTACCATGGATGACACCCATTCATTTGGTTCTGTGATTGGACAAATTACACTTTGCTGCACCATTTTATCCAACTGTGCATTGACTTTATTCTGCATAGCTATCGGAACTTTTCTTGCTGGTCTGACCACTGGGTCTAACTTCATAGAATACATAACTGGAGGTTTGCCTAACTTGTCTTCGAAAACATCAACATACTCTGAGAAAATAGCATCAGTCAAATTGGAACTGAGATATGTGCTTATATGATGAACTTCTTTGGTAAAGCAAAGCAGATTCATTCTCAAACTATCTCTAAGACCCAACAATGACTGCACAGGTCTTCGGACTACATAAAATAGTAAGCTGTAGCAGTCCCTAGCCAAATAACATGAAAGCACTATTGAGCCTTCAGTTTGAATTTCTTCACCTCCATAAGCAATACGTTTCACACAGCTGGCCACATTAAGTTGTTCACCAGCTCTCACTTTAGCAAATGTATCTACTGACATAACATTACACTTTGAACCAGTGTCTGCTTTTAGCTCTGTGGATTTACCATTGATCTGGAGAGTACAAAACACTTTGTTCTTTGCCAACAAATTTACTGCATCAGCCTTTTCACCAATTACTGATACACCATCTACAACATAGAAAGTAGGGTTGCAGCTCTCTATATGATCAACTTGCTTTTTTAAATGACCATTCTTTATAACTACTTGATTTGCAAAACTTTTGAAAATGGTTCCTTTATTTTACACCTGTGGCATTCCTGACCAAATGCTAAGCACTTTTCTCTTTTAGACTCATGATTGGCACCACAGTTGTGGCAGTTAACAATAAAGCCTGATTTGGGTTTTGCAGACTCACCCTTGTACTGCACTGAGCATGTTCTTCTCTTAGAACTTGCTGGAAAACTACAGGTTTTACTTGGGGAGCCTGCAGGGGTGGCAGATGCCATGTGCTTAGGCTTGCTTCTGCTAGCCACATGTTGTATGCTGTCTGCATTTGCGCTGGAGCCTGCTGAAGCCATGCTCTTATCACTTATAAGCATACTTATGTGCCTTTCTGTAAATTCATGGATTTGACAAATCTCAGTAGCCTTGCTCAGCGTTAAATCACTCTCACGAAGCAAAATCTTTCTCACTGCAGCACTATTAATACCACACACAAGCCTGTCCTTTATTAATTCATCTTTTAAGTCACTAAATCTGTTTCTCAGGTCAGTAATATAAGCTGCAAATGTTTCTCCTTGCTTTTGATCTTTTGTGTAAAACAAATGCCTTTCTAATGTAACATTTGTCTGGGGTTTACACATTTCCCTGAATTTGCATTTCAAACACTCAGGGTCTTCCCTTGATTCAGCCTTTACAACAATATGATGGTTTTTCACCTTCTCGCTCCTATACTGCTGGCGAATACACAAATGAACACTCTGTCTCAATGGCCTCTGACTCAGCTAGGTTTAGCAAAATGAATGCCATGGCACGAGCATCTTTGTGAGAATAAGCTGCTTGTATAAAAATATCGTAATCTTACTCATATATTCTCCAGTTCTCTGCAATATTCTGATCAAATACAAGTGGTCCTGGTTTTCTAAATGCCTGTGCCGTATTAACACACACCAGTGAAGGCTTTTGCAAGTATGCACGAACACACACACATATACATATAGGCAGAAATGTATGCTAATGTTTGTAACTATGCCCAATAGCACAATAAGCCTCTGAATAACTGAACTTTGCAAAATAAGTCTCCTGGGCACAAGAATACTCTTGAAATTACTATACTGTAAGAAATCACTTTTTATCAGTGTAAGAAACATTTGAAAATAACTGCACTGTGCGAATAAACTGGGCAGAAAGAGCTCAAAGTAAAAAACATTTTGAAGTAACTGCACTTTGTGAATAAACAGTACACAGCACACTGAAACTTTCCCAAAATGGCTGTACTCTGCCAAATAACCCTTTACAATGCAAGAAACACTCTGTAATGGTGGCACTCTGCTAATAGACACACCCAGCACAAGAAACTTTTCGAAATGGCTGTATTTTAATCGCACTCTTCGAAATAGTTGCAGTTTGCACACAAATGAACTCTTCAGAATAAATGCACAGTAATAAGCACACACTGTAAGCACTTTTACACACTTTGAGATACTTTGAATAACTCTAGTTATGCCCTGTATAGCTTCAATGTGAAACAGTAGTTTATGCCAAAACACAGTACTTTGCCAAAAAACATGCAGTTGCCTTGCTTTATTTATGCTCAATGTGCCCCTTTTGCCCTTTATTATATTTGTTTTGCTCATCTAATAATCTTTTTTCATGCCCATTATACTTTTCTTGTGCTCGTTTTGCTCTACATATGCTTGTTTTACTTTAAACATGCTCATTTTTCAGTTCCGAGGTAATTCCAAATCCCTTGTGTGTTTTTTCTGGTAATCGTTTTATCAAATATCTTAATTTTAAACATTTTGTTTAATTAATAAACTTTTCTGTGCCTCTTGCTTGTTTAATAATGTGGTTCATACCCTTGTAATGCTCTGTTTTATCTTTTTTAATACATAAATCATTTGTACAAGTTTTCATTACCTTTGGTTCATTTCTGGCCCTTTTTTGTGCTTGGTTCTCTTAGTTTACCTTCACTGTTAACTCTACACCTCATAGCTCTGAAAAGCAGTCTCTGGAATCCCAGTTCTGATAACATGTCGCTCGCCCAGTCAGGATGAAACAGACGAGCATTCATGGGTTCTGTTCAAACAGCTTTATTATGTACAGACACATCAGGATTGAGGCAAATAACTTTAATTTAGATAAAACTTATAAACAAATTAGCTATTACACTCACACATGCTCACTCTCTGGCTGCATTCTCAAAATGGCACTAAAGCTAGCACGTGCTTGCTATTTATATGCACTTGCTGTCCTTGAAATGCTTCTTAAAGGTACAACACACACGCGCGCACACACACACACACACACACACACACACACACACACACACACACACACACACACACACACACACACACACACACACACACTATTCTACAATCTCCAAGTATGTACAAGCTTCAAAATTAAACATTCCCCCCAGCAATCCATTCCCTCAGTAGTTTCTAGTATGTACAAGCACAAAAATGAAATATTCCCCCAGCAATCCATTCCCTCAGTAGTTTCTAGTATGCACAAGCACGAAAAGGAAACATGTCCCCCAGACCCCCACTAATCCCTTCAGCAGTAGGTTTCCAAATATGTACAAGCACCAAAATGAAACATTTGCCCAAGCAATCCATTCCCTCAGTGATTTCAAGTATGCACAAGAAACAAAATGAAACATTTCTCCCAATGATCCATCCCCTTCAGTAGTTTCAAGTATGCACAAGCACCAAAATGAAACATTTCCCCCAGAACTCCACTAATCCCTTCACCAGTATGTCTCCAAGTTTGTACAAGCACCAGAATGAAACATTTCCCCCAGTGATTCATTCCCTTCAGTAGTTTCAAGTTTGTACAAGCACCAAAAAGAAATATTTCCCCCAGAACCCCACTAATCCCTTCAGCAGTATGTCTCTTAAGTATGTACAAACACCAAAATGACGTTTCCCCCAGTGATTCATTATCTTCAGTAGTTTCAAGTATGCACAAGCACCAGAATTAAACCTGTCCCCCAGACCCCCACTAATCCCTTCAGCAGTATGTTTCCAAATTTGTACAAGCACCAAATTGAAGCATTTCCCCCACCATACCAATCTCTTCAGCAAGATAAGGGCCGGCATTCATAATCATGGACTGGGACTTCGACATTGCATTTTTGTTAGTAAATAGTAATCTGTGAAGACTGAAGTGAAGACTAAGAGCAGTGCTATGTAGTTAAGCAAACCATGGACTTTCAGGATGACAATGAAAATGTGGAGGCCTTTTTATAAAAACAGTCTCACCTTCCTCCCTCTTCCTATTGCAGAAGTGCAGGCTGCAGTTAACTACCCAGACACATTGAGCACATGCACACCTAGCTAGAAGTAGAGCAGTGCTGCGTTAATGCATTTGCAAAGCAGTGAAAACATGAAGTTTTTCAATTCAGGATGACAAGTCGAAGTCAATGAATAAAATGTGGAAGGTAATAAGAAAAAAATAAGTAACAGTACAATGCAGACACACACCTGACCTATCTAGAAGCATTGTGCATTGCATTGTCATTTTCTTTTTTTCTGTTTTTTACCTGGTGAGGCTGAGGGAAGAACTGGTGGTGATATATTTTCTCATGACCGGTTCTGAGTATGATGACTCTTGCACAAGTAACAAATGGCTCAATTCAGTAGCTTGCTCCTCTAATTAATTTAAAACAAAAAACAGTGCTGCTCTGAAGTCATCCAGTTGACTCTGTCTGATGCTGCTGGAGCATGTTGACATAAAGATAAACACAAACAGACAGTATAGTACACACCTCTTGAGCCCAACAGGCAGCAATCTGCTCATGAAACTGACATCATCGTGCACGGCCTTCCACGTGCAAAAAATTCACCAAAAAAAAGGGAAATTCAGGAATTAAAGTAGTCACTCGGGAATTCATGTCACCCCATTATTTTGCCCTTAAAACTGGTAAGTACCGAGGAATTTGGTACGGTTGAGAGGTCTTTGTGAAGAGGATGGTCAAGAAGATTATCTGGGCTCAGCGCTTTGCAAGATCCCCTTCGGCTCCTACACCTAATGGTCAGGAGTTTCAAGCATCTTCTCCCCCCTCTTTTGATTCTCCTTCATCTTCCCTTGAAGTTTCAGAGCCTTTGGATCTGATCCATCTGATATTGTCTGAGTCAGAACTGAGGACCTTCCCTACCTCAGCTCAGACTTTGGCCCCGAGTTCCTCGGACCACTCAGAGCCAGGGAGGTCTTGGGGTCATGATGGCCTGGTTGGGTCTGAGATGGTAGGGTCAGCTCTGAAGTTTTTGGAGACATTCCTATGTCGTGGAGCCTTGGCTCAGATCATCCCAACCCTGGCTCCAGCCTTGGAAGCGCTGTCTTCTGGATTTGAGGGTGCCCAGATCCAGAGGCATGACCTCTGAAATCAGGGAATCCTCTGCTTCTCAGAGTCGGTCAGCTTTCAAAGCCTTGGAGAGGACTATGTCTGCCTCAACAGCACAAACAATATCTACCCCATCGGATCTGCAGTCTTCAGCCTTGCAGATCCTGCACCTAATGTTTCAACCATACCTCCAGCAGGGATAGTGGTTCCAGAAACCCCAGACTACCCATGAGGGTTCCCCCTTCTTTTCTGATACCTCCCTGTAACTCCCCACAGAGGAGGTTCCTCGGAAGAGAAAGTGTAAGAGAGAACACCTAGACTCCATGGAGGAGTCTGTCACTTAGGATACTGATCTTAATGAAGGCGAGGGATTCCCACGGTCACCTCCAGATGATGTTTCCTTCATAGACATGCTAGATATTTTGAAACAGAGAGGTGGCTAGAAACCCAGAAATCCCTCATCAGAGGAGTTAGTGTACCTGGTGGCTTTTGGATCCTGATCATCTACCTCCTGGTTGACCCACCCACCAATGAGTTCATCGAGTTGATCTCTTGGCAAGCATGGGAGGCTCCAGACTCCATTGAATAAACCCCTGGAAACCAAATAAAATAATAGCACCTGAAGATAAAAAATTTTGGTCAAGAGGTGTTCCAGTAGATGCCACAAAGAAAGAACTTGTGGAAGACAGTCCTACTATCCATCCTCCTAATAAAGAGTCCAGGATGATGGATAGATGTGACGGTGACCTTTGCCCTGAGTTCCCTGAATTATCTTTCTCATTTTACCAGACTACAGAAGGATGTGATCAAGGAGCTCTCAGATACCCTGTCAGGAGTAATGTCTGAAAGGAGGTACAGGCTTCGGTTACCTCACAGCTGACCACCCTGCATTCCATTTCAAACTCCTCCATGAGGCTTATTTCACATGCAGTCAAATGGGCAAGTAGAGCTGTGGTTTCAGGTATCTGTATGAGGAGGTAGGCTTGGATGTGCTTGTGTGACTTTGCTGAGCCATTTAAATCTTTGTTCATCAATGGTCCGATTGACAACACTTCTCTGTTTGGCCCAAAGATTAGAGATATGCTGCCCAGGTGCAAGAAAGATGGGAAGACCATTTCTGCTGTGGGTGTTCATTTTTCCACTCCCCAGAGACCATATTCAAAAAATCAGAGGAGCAGTGGAAAAATGTGGTTCAGAAAATCACAAGAGTCTTTTCCTCAAGCACATGGTGAAAGTTCCCCCAGAGACAGGGGAGGGAACAATGATGGAAGAAGCTGCTGTTGCAGCAGGGGTGCTCAGTATCATCAAGGGTCCAGAGATGCATTCTTTGGGAAATCCTTCCAGCACTCCTGAATGGTGGCCCAATTGCTCTTCTTTGGAGGTAATTGGGGTCAGCTATCCCTGCACCTGAGAGTCTGGCTAAAAATAAATGACAAATGGGTGCAGAGGATAAGATACAGAGGATACTATATTTCCTTTTCCCATCCACCACGTCAAATCAAAAAACTCCCTGATGTTCCACCCAGTCAAAGGGAGCAAGCAGCCATACAGATACAAAAGCTGCTAGACAAAAGAGTCATCCAAGAAGTCCCACCAGACCAAAGAGGATCTAGTCCTCACCCAAGATTCTTTTTCATACCAAAAAAGACAGGGGACTGGAGAACAATTTTGGTTCTCAGCAGACTAAACAAATCAGTTCAGCAGAACAAGTTCTGAATGGTCATGGTGCAGTCCATCCTTCCCTTCTTAGGAAAGGACAATTGGATATGCTTGACAGACCTTCAGGATGTGTACTACTGTATAAAGATGGACAGGTGATCCAGAAGATATTTGCACTTCTGGCTGTGAGCCAGTTACTTTGTTTAGAGTACTGTCATTTGGCCTCACTACAGTCCCCAGATTGTTCACCAAATGTATGGCAATAGTAGTAGCTCACTTGAGGCAACAAGGATTCCAGGTGTTTCCATATCTAGATGACTGGCTCATCAATGCCAAAACCAGGCATCAAATTCTAGAAGCAAAAGACATGGTTATTTGAACTTGTTCTTTGTTAGGTATTCCCGTGAATTATGAAAAGTCAAATCTAGACCCTTCTCAATAATTGGACTTCATAGGAGCAAACATAAATGCAATCAAGATGGTAGCACATCTTTCATCATCAAGAATCATGACCATAAGAGAACAAGTCAGGAAGTTACTACACAATTCAACAGTACTTCAGGCCTTGGGTTCTATGGCAGCAGCAGTAATACTAGTTCCACTAGCCAGAATCTACATGAGAGTATTACAGTGGCTTCTCGCAGTACAGTGGTCTATCCTTCATCAATACATGTCAGCCACGACAAGGATTATGAACACTTGCAGGAGGGATCTGTCATGGTGGATTCACTTGGAACAGTTTATTCAAGGTCACCCCTTTGTCCCCCCCCCTGCTCCCCAAGGCCACAGTGACCATGGACACTTCCCAGATAGGGTGGGGGGCATTATCTGGGAAAAACAGTCCAAGGCACATGGTCTACTCAAGAGGTTAAGTCACACATAAATGTCCTGGAGATAAGAGGTGCTACTAGCATTGCAAGCCCTTTCAGAATGCTCTTCCTTGCAGGAAAATTGTGATTCAATTGGACAACATGTCAGTAACCTGGTAGATCAACAAGCAAGGGGGAACGAGATCATATCCCTTTTGTCGAGAGGCACTCAGAGTGTGGCAGCTGGCAATCTCATCCAGCTGCTTTCTGATAACAACACAGATTCTGGGAAAGTCGAACATGATAGTGGACGAATTGAGCAGGTCTATCATTATGCCTCACAAGTGGTCCCTCAATCAGAAAGTGGAGGAAGAGATATTCCGCGAGTGAGGCCAGGCTTCCTCTGACCTCTTTGCATCCCCTCTGAACAACAAATGCAGCAGCTACTTTGCCCTGATCCCCACAATGGGAGAATCCCTGAGGGATTCTCTCACCCATGATTGGCTTCCCAGTCAACTATATGTCTTTCCCCCAACTCCATTAATCTCCATATTTCTTAAGAAAGCAAACAGGTTGAAGAGAAAAGTAATCCTCACTGTCCCGTATTGGCCCCAACAAATCTGTTTCCCATTCTTTGACCTCACCTATAGAGGAAACCATAGATTCTCTATCCAATTCCACACCTGCTGTCACACCCAACAGGAATGCCTCATCCAGACATTCTCAGTCTCGAGCTGACAGCTTGGTATCTCCAATTCTGTTGATAGCCAGGCAACCTATGCTCTTTTCACCCAATGCTTCATATCCTACTATCCTCCAATAGGCCATCCAGAGAACAGTTGTAAAACAGTTAATGGAGGATACATGAACTCAGGCATGAACTTGCAGTGCCATTAGGCACCCTATTCAACCAAAGCCTGAGTACTGTCTTTGTCCCAGCTGAGTGGAGGACAGCCACTGTAATCATTTTACACAAAGGTGGAGTGTCCACCGATCTGGGAAATTATAGACCCATCAGCCTAACTAGTCTGGACTGCAAGGCCATGAAATGGATTATCATGGACCTCATTAACAGGGACACTGGCAACCTCCAAACACTCAATCCCTCACAGTTTGGCTTTGTCAAGGGGAGGTCATATCTGTTAAATCTGGCCAACGTCTTGGAGACAGTCACCAAAGCCAGGCACGAGGGGAAGATGGTGCACACTGGCTACCTTGACCTAGCCAAAGCCTTCGACACTATTCCCCACTTGGGTATAATAGATAAACTTTCTCAACTAGATATCAATCCATGTGTTATCAGATGGTTAGCAAACTGGCTCACTGATAGAACCCACCAAATTAAAATAGGGGAAAACTGAAGCAGTAGAACCATAATGAGCAGTGTACCCCAGGGATTGGTCTTGGGGCCTCTGTTATTCGGGATATACTTCTCTGAGGTGCAGGCCAAAACCAGTGGGCTATGGCTGACCAGGTTTGCAGATGACTGCAAGCTGGGAGCGGTCATCAATTCCCCAAGTGATGTGGAAGCCCTCCAAGAGGGTCTCACCCAAACAAACGACTGGTGCCAGAAACATGGCCACAAGCTGAATGCCAAAAAATACATCATCATTCCCTTTGGGGAGAGTGATGTCCCCACATATTATCACATTAATAACAATGTCCTAAGCACGCAATCAGTCATGAGGGATTTGCGCACCCAGGTTGATAGCAATTTGACTTTTTACCACCACATTGCTTCCATTGTATGGAAAGCTTTCTACATGGCCCACCTCATAAGTAAGGGTATCTCATCCAGGGACAAGGAGGTCATAACATCCCTGTATTCTTCCCTTATAAGGCCAGTTATTGAGTACAATGCTGCCTTCGGCATGTACCTCACAAAGCACATGCAGCAATGAGAGAGACCACAGAGGTTCCTCATCAGAAGAATCCAGGGCCTCAAACATCTACCCTACACAGGTAGACTAAAAGCCCTGTCCCTCTACTCAGTTTCATACAGACTCCTCAGAGGTGACCTCTGTCTAGCATACAAAGCAATCTCAGACCCTGCCTTGATGGGACTGCTGCATATCCGCAAGTCAAGCTCCACTCGAGTAACCTGCACGCACGACCTCAACCTGGTCTGTGACATTAGTAGATTTGTGTTCCAGAGACTCACCCATCTGTGGAATAGACTCACTATCCACGTCAAGCAGAGTACAGCATTATCCCTTTTCAAGCACAACCTGGATAACTGGATGGGAAACAGAAAATACACCCCTGGGCTTCCACCTGTGTCCCTGCTGGACAGGGGCTTTGGGTGCTGACTTGTCTAAACACGGGCTAAACTCTTGGCTAGGCTTATAAGAGCCTCAGGGCCAATAGCCTAGTAACTTCCTATGATCCTATGGTCTCAACAAAACAATGTAGATTCTTTCTCAGCTCCTATCCACACTAATTTAGAGTTTTTAGCACAGCTGTTTAACAAGGAGGCAACTTATTCTGCAATTCAAGTGCAGCTAGCTGTGATTTCTAACTTTCACATTGGATTTAACGGTTCCTCCCTCACTTCACATAAGGTATGCAAAGCTTGCTTGAGAAGAACTCTTATACTCAAGCCCCCTTATAAAGAACCTTCACCACATTGGGACTTAAATTTGATATTACAGAAAATTATACAGCCTTCCTTTGAACCAGCGGCTACCTGTCAACTTAAGTTTCTCTCTTGGAAAGCCATATTCTTGGTAGCCATCATGTCTAAAATTAGAATTTCTGAAATTCAGGCCTTATCATCCCAACTGTCATATTTGATCTACCACAAAGACAGAGTCACTTTACATACTAATCCTTCATGCTTACCAAACATAGTTTCAGAGAATATGAACAACCAATCAATTAATCTGCCAGTTTTCTTCCCAAACATCACCAATAAAGGTGAATATATGATGTTAAGTTGTCCATCTCGACTTCGTTCTTGCTGTATTGGTTTGGAGCTGATCCTCGGCTCTGACTCGGCCATCTTCTATAGCTCAAGAGCTGTTAACTGGCTCGAGGCTACCCCTTATCCCAGAATGCCCAGCGTCAGCTACCCAGATCTCATTTGCCACTTCAGCGGTAAGGTTGCTTCGTTATTGGCTCAGGCTTAGTATAGTTTTTCTATTAAAATATTTGTTGTTTATTCTTGAAATTTTATCAAGTTTTTGTCAATTTTTTTGTCTATATATATTTCTTTATCCCTTATTGCTGTCTTGTGTATTGTAGCTTTGTTGGCCATCGCTCCATAACTCGCAGGCCTTCTGTTTTCCCTGAAATTGTTTAAATTAGAGAGTCCCCCACCCCCCTTTAGGATAGCCATTTAAATTAGAGGCTTTCCTTTCTGTTCCTTAAGTCTATTTGTTCTTGTTTTTTTTTTTTTTTTTTTTTTGGTATAGCTTTTTCTTAGTGTTGTTGTGGTTGTTGTTACTAAAATGTCTAAAGATACCAAGGTATCTGGCTTCAAAAAGTGTGACTCATGCTGTCAGAAAATGTCTCTGACAAATGGGCACACTAGTTGTGTATATTGTTTGGGTGCTGATCACCTGCAGGACTCCTGTTCTATATGTCACGCTTTTAGGCAAGGGTCCTTCAGGAGCGCAAAAACAAATGAACCCTTCAGGGATTATTGAAGCCTCAGGATTCTCCGGCTAAAAGTACTCAGCCAGCGAAATCCCCTACGTCTGTCAAGCCATCGGCTCCGCCTTCGGAGCCGACTCCTTTACTTGACCAACCAAGTACGTTGGTGCTGGCTGGCATCGACAAGGCAACTTCTCCGTCAGCTCCATCTGCTATTTCGGAGCCGTATCGGAGCCATAAGAGACTGAGGTCTCCATCCTTGGAGTCCATCCACTCGGCACCTCAGTCACCCTTGTTACAGAGTGAACGTAGACATCATTCTTCCCACTCCTCTCGATCCTCTAGATTATTGGATCATGATGTGGAGAGAGTAGTAAGTAGGTTGCTTAAGTCACAGGCACTGGCAAAAATTCTGTCCAGCCCACCTCAACAGGTATCGTCTCCAACCACCTCTATTTCTGTTCCTCCTCCGACTACATTTAGCTCGGAGCCGGAGACCATGGATCAGCAGGTAGTAGAACTGTCAGCACCGATCATCATCTCTCCTTCGGTTGGGACGTCAGCTCCGATTACCTTGATTGTACCTTCCATAGAGGGATCTGGGCGCCGAGGCTCTCTCATCGGCTCTGAGGGGGAGAGTGGCATCGGACCCTTGTCTGACCCTGTTCTCCCCCTTGGAGCTTCGGCGCAGGTGAGCTCCAACATCGGCCTCGGAGCCATCAACCTCGATGTGGAGAAAGACTCCTGTTTCTTCAGAGCTGGAGCTTACTCTGCCTAGAGGTTGGGATGCCTTCGTGGTCATGCAGAGTGTGCTGTCCCCTGAAACAGCTCTACTGCCAGCTCAATCGGCTCCTCCCCCAGTGGTGTCTGTTCCAACCTCTAGTCCTCCTCCAGACCCCAAGTGTAGGGAACCTATGCCCCAGGATACCCCACTGGGTGATCCCTCTTCTTCTGAAGCCTCCTCTGATCACTCAGAGGAGCCTCCCTGGAAGAAGAAGTGCAAGAGGAAGCACATAGACTCCCCTGAATCTGCCACTTCAGATACAGACATGGATGAATCGGAAGAGTTCCCAAGGTCCCCCTCTGAAGATGTTTCCTTTTCGGACATCCTTGAAATGCTTAGACAGAGGAGGGACTGGACTTTCCTAGCCCCTACTGAGGATGAGTCTGTATACCTGGACACATTCTGTTCCTGACCTTCCGCCTCCTGGATATCTCCTCCTTTCGATCCACTCATGTCTGTAGTAGCTCGAAAGACTTGGTCAGCTCCAGATTCTGTGGAACCTACTCCGAGGAGACCAAACAAATTTATTACAGTCCCCCAGGACAAACAATTCCTCTCCAAAGGTGTGCCTGTTGATGCCATGGTGGTTGCAGCAGCCACCAAGAAAGAGTTAGCAGAAACCTCTTCATCTGTTCATCCTCCGAACAAAGAGTCTCGGATGATGGACAGATATGGAAAGTGAATGTTTGCTTCAGTGACCTTTTCAATGAGGTCCCTGAACTATCTATGCCATTTTACACATTTTCAAAGGGATCTCCTGAAAGAGCTTGGAGATACCCTTCAAGATCCTACAGCTGAGGAAGCACCAGACAAAGTAGCTTCTCAGCTTGCGACTCTTAATTCCATAGTCAACTCCTCCATGAGGCTGATTTCCTATGCAGCCGATGGAGCAAGCAGAGCTGCAGGGACAGGTGTGGCTCTCAGGAGACCTGCTTGGATGTGGCTGTCAGTTTGCGGAACCCTTTCGAGCGTCCTTCACCAGTACTCCCTTTGATGGCTCCTTTCTCTTTGGGCCTCAGGTGAAAGACACATTGACCAGGTGTGAGCAGGAAGGCAAGACTCTCTCTGTCGTGGGAGTCCATTTTTCTACTCCTTCCAGACCTTACCCAAGGGTCAGAAGAGCAGAAAGATGTGGTTCCAAAAATCCCCAGGGACTCTTGCCTGACACAAGTGGTGATTTTTCTCCCAGGGGCAGAGGGGGAAACAACAAAAACAGATGCCGCCCTCATGGCAGAGGGGGACTGCAAAACCAGGGTGACAGAGAAACCTTCTCTGCCAAGCCCTTCCAGCATCCCTGAAGGGTTGCCTGACTGCTTACCTTTGGAGGCAGTCGGGGGAAGACTTTCGCTGTACCCAAAAGCCTGGCAAAATATAACAAGAGACAGATGGGTACTATCCATTATATCCAGAGGTCACAAAATTCCCTTCCATCAAACCCTCAAAGAATCAACAAAACCCATCCCAGATGTCCCACCCAATCTAAGGGATCAAGCAGTCACAGAAGTTTCAAGACTGCTAGAAAAAAGAGCCATTCAGGAAGTCCCCGCAGACCAACTAGGATCCAGAACTTACTCAAGATTTTTTTTAGTACCAACAAAGACAGGGGACTGGAGACCAATACTAGATCTCAGCAGATTAAACAAATCTGTACAAAAAGAAAAGTTCCAGATGGTGACTGCAGTCCATTTTCCCTTTTCTGGGTCAGGACAATTGGATGTGCTCGATAGATCTTCAGGACGCGTACTACCATATCAAGATGGACAGATGCTCCAGGAGATTTCTTCACTTCCGGGTAGGGGCCAGTCATTACCAGTTCAGAGCTCTGCCCTTTGGTCTCACCTCAGCCCCCAGGGTGTTCACCAAGTGTATGGCTATAGTCACGGCTCACCTGAGGCATCAAGGATTCCAGGTGTTTCCCTATCTAGATGACTGGCTCCTGACCGCTACCACCAGGCATCAACTCTTACAGGCACGGGATTATACAATCACATCATGCACTCAACTAGGCATTATAGTAAATTTCGAAATATCTGCCTTGTTGCCCTGTCAGTCTATCACATATGTAGGAGCAGAATTAAACACAAAAGAAATGTTTGCAAGATTACCACAGGAAAGAGTTTCCACTATTCGTCAACAAGTTTTAATTCTAATGCAGAGCAGAAGGATTCAAGTCAGATATGTCCTCCAAGCTCTAGGCTCTATGGCAGCTGCCATTCTTCTTGTCCCATTAGCATGCTTCCACATGAGAATCCTTCAGTGGCTTCTTTTCACGCAGTGGTCTTTCCAGGAACTACCCATGTCTCACATGATCTTGATCACAGAAACATGCGAAAGGCACCTTTCTTGGTGGATGGTCTCCCCACTAGTAATTCAGGGCAAACCTTTCACACAACCCCCTCTGGTAGCCACAGTGACCACGGACGCCTCCCTGATAGGGTGGGGGTCATTATCTAGGCAGGACAGTCCAAGACACTTGGCAGCCTCACGAGTACCATCTGCATATCAATGTCCTAGAAATGAGAGTGGTACTCCTAGCGTTGCAAGCCCTTCAAGACTCTCTTCCTTCCGGGACCATTGCAATCCAAACGGACAACATATCAGTGGTGTAGTACATCAACAAACAGGGCGGGATCAGGTCTTACCCCTTGTGTCGAGAAGCACTCAGACTGTGGCAATGGGCGATTTCCTCCCAACATTTTCTGACAGCAACGCACATCCCTGGGAAATCCAACGTCATAGCGGACAGGCTCAGCAGAGCTATCCTCATGCCTCACGAGTGGTCTCTGAATCAAGAAGTTGCGGATCTGATCTTCCGCAAATGGGGACAGCCTTGCTGCGACCTATTTGCCACTCCTCTCAACAACAAATGCAGCAGCTACTTCTCCCTACTTCCTCTTCCAGGTCATATACCCAGAGATGCTCTAGTCCATGACTGGCCTCAGGGACTGCTTTACGCTTTTCCCCCTTTTCCCCTAATACCAAGACTCATACAGAAAGCAAAATCATTGGGTTGCAAAATGATCCTCATTGCCCCATTTTGGCCTCGACAGATATGGTTCCCATTCCTGCACCTCCACTTCCTGGATCAACTGTGGATTCTGGATCCAGTTCCAGATCTTCTGATTCACCAATCAGACGGTTTGCACCAATCCCTTCAAACTCTCCAGCTCACAGCTTGGTTACTCCACTTCCAACCTTAGCCAGGCTTTCCAATATCTCCCCAGCAGTCCGTGATATTATTGTTTCCTCACATAAGTCTACTACGAGGAAAACGTATGCTAGTAAATGGAAACGGTTTTCTTACTGGGCAGAAACTAGAAATTTAGATCCTTTCTCAGCCCCAGTCCATGAAATTCTTGAATTCCTAGCACAGCTCTTTCAGTATGGTGCGGCTTCTGCTACCATTAGAGTACAACTAGCTGGCATTTCTAATTTTCATATCAGTATGTTTAATTCTAGCATAATGTCTCATAAGCTCTGCAAGGCCTTTTTGAGAGGAACATCTCTTCTTAGACCCTCAGTTAGAGATCCTCCTTCTCCTCCTTGGGATCTCAATTTAGTTCTAGCTTCCTTAATTTTGCCTCCCTTTGAACCGGCAGCATCATATTCTTTAAATTTCTTTCTTTCTTGGAAGACACTTTTTTCTGGTTGCTATCACTTCAGCTAGACGTGTCTCAGAACTTCCCAAACAGCAAGAATGAAGGAGAGATGGACAACTTAACATAAAGAAGTTATGTACCTACCATAACGTTCCACGTTAGTTGGCTTCATCTCGCCTTCCTTCTTGCGTCCCTCCCCCTTCCTAGAGGATTGCGAGGAGTTCGTTTTTATTTTCACTGGCTGAGTATCTTTTATTACTTCACGTGCCAGGTAATTTATAACTCTTTCCTTGTTTAAGTGTATTGGACAACCAGTTTTTAGGAACTGGTTACTCTACTTATGTCCAATGTGCGCTATCACAAACGAGATCTGGGTAGCTGACGCTGGGCATTCTGGGATAAGGGGTAGCCTCGAGCCAGTAAACAGCTCTCGAGCTATAGAAGATGGCCGAGTTGGAGCCGAGGATCGGCTCAGAACCCAAACAGCAAGAAGGAAGGCGATGTGAAGACAACTAACATGGAACGTTATTGTAGGTACATAACTTCTTTTTATATTTGCTAGATGTTCATAGATAACTATGTTTTTACCGTCATAGAACAAAGGACATAAGAAAACAAAGTCAATTATTTGTCTCCTTCTCAGAAAATAGATTGGGCCTATATTTACAAGAGTCAAGGTTTAGAGCAGACAAAACGTGTTCGAGCTCACTCCACTGGAGCAGTCGCTACCTCTTCAGTTTTTCACTCTAGAGCATCCATGGATGAGATTGCACAGCAGCAACCTGGGCTACCCCTCATGCCTTCATTACTCATTGCAAGCTAGGTTTGATCTCTATGGGTAGAGCATCCTTTGGTTCAATGGTTCTGAAGAATATCTTTCTATAAGGCCACACAGGAAAAAGGTTGCTGGGGACCCTGTCCCATATGTGAGGATAAAAGGAAAATTGACATCAGATAAAATAGATATGTGCTCACCATAACATTCCATCTGTGCTGTCCGTTTTCATTTTTTCCTCACAATCCCACCCACCATCCCCCTGTTCCCTTTTTTGGTTTCTGGACGAGCGTGTTGAACTAAATTTGTTTATTGGCTATTGTGAAAGCCAAAAATGGTCATACTCTTATTTGAGGCAATTTCCTATTCTATCATTTTCTATGATTACAAGCAAACATGGTCTGAGGTGATTGGGAGAGAGGTATTATGGGTAAGGTAGGGTGCTCGAGAGCTTTTTGGTTGCCACGAGCTGTTGCAATGGCCGAGTTAGATCCAAGGGTTTGGATCCAAACCCATATATGAGGAAAAAATGAAAATGGACAACACAGATGGAACGTTATGGTGAGTACATAACTATTTATTTAAACTCCAGAATTATCGTAGTGGTAACGAAGCAAACAAGTTGCACGGAAGGTTTAAAACCACAAAAGTTTTATTATGTAGGATATCCAGTAAGCGCTTTCGCTTAAAAGCTTCCTCAGACTGTCACAATAAAAATAAAGTACAAGTTCTTAAATACAAATTCAAAAAAGTAAAAACCAATCAGCGCAAGTTGTCAATTAGAAAGTAAGACATCCTTAAAGATATACTATAAATATAAATATATATAGATATTAATTAACAATAAGTACATATAATAAAACATACAATAAAACATACTAATAGAGACGCTTTATAAAACTGCATCTATAAACGTTTCTCACTATTTTATAATTCTACGTTTCTTACGTAAGGGTTTTATAGTTTCCCTTTCATTTAGTCCATGACCCCTATCCGCCCTAAGTATAGTGATCCAGTTATTTTCTTTATACTCTGTCTGGTTCCTGATGTCCCCTTCTAAAAAATAACTTAAAAATAACTGTGTTAACTCAGTATTCAAATCTGCTGTTGAACCATAGTGTACTTAATGCCCCCTGACAATGTGCACACTCACAGGGACTACCCCTCATTCCATCCCTCTCTGCTGTACCTCTATTTCCCCAGTAGTTGGCAGCAGAGCTCCACAACCTCTATCTAGTTATCTATACTAAACGTCTATGCTTCCAATCCCCCTTTCTGGTTCTTATTCTGTGAACCTAACAACAGCTGTATAGTCTTACAACAGAGTCCTGATCTTACCTGCATCCACTGATACTTTTTTCGCTGGTCACCTCACCACTGATACTTTTTTCTCTGGTCACCTTTGCTGGGACTGGGGTGTTTTCATCTTAATTCTCAGTTCCCTTCCAAACCCAGTCCTCATTCTCTATCCCATCCTTCCTGTGTCCTTCTAACTTATCTCACTTCTTAACCTCCTCCCCCACTTCACTATCCATTTATTTCTTCACTCCATTTCCCGCCGCGCCATTCCTAATGGAATCTGTAGTCCTAGCGTGTAGTGTGCACATCGGTTAGGCATTTTTTTGTTGCATTTTTTTGAACTTCTTTTTACTTTTGTTTTTGTTCTTCTGTGTTTAACTACTCATCTTTGCCATTTATTGTTCGTGTACAGTGCACGTCGTTAAGGTATTTGTTCCTTCTTCTTGAAATGTAAATATGTTTAATTTTCTGTATGCTGTGTAAAGATTAAGCACACACTGGTAAGGTGTTTTACCATGCCTCTGTAACTACATTTTCTGCGATTTCTCTGTATGCTGTACCATTTATTACAATTGCTGCTAAGTGGCAATGCAAATGTTTGGTGTCCACATATCATAATTTGTTGAGATTGTCTATACAGTCTATGTTGAATGTGCTGGGACACTCCAAATTGTGTGTACTACTAACTGTTATTAGCAGCTCTGTTGCTTTACTTTTAAATTGATTCTGTAGCTTGTTGCCAAATCTTGTTACCACTAATCGTTAATATTCTGCTAACGGTTAATAGCAGCTCTGCTGCTTTACTTTTAAATTGATTCCTTAGCTTGTTGCCAAATCTTGTTACCACTAACCATTAATATTCTACTAATGGTTAATAGCAGCTCTGCTGCTTTACTTTTAAAGTGATTCCTTAGTTTGTTGCCATATCTTGTTACCACTAACCATTAATATACTGTTAATGGTTAATAGCAGCTCTGCTGCTTCACTTTTTAGTGTTTGCTTAGCTTGTTGCCATATCTTGTTTGCATTGTGATATGCTGTACATGCGTTGGTGATGAACTGCAGTTTCAAGGCTGTATGATTATTGTTACAGTCTGCTTGTTCTGCTAAGACTGTATTCGACTACTGTATTGCACACTTTACGTCCTCAAACTCTCTCTTATTCTGTCCTACCTACTGCATGCACAATCTCTTTCACCATCCTCATTTCACTTCCATTCTTCCCACTCAACACACACCTCACACTCACCTACGCTCTCCCTCTACATTCACCATTCTCTCACCTTTCTGTATTCACATTCAGAGAATAACTCCATCTCTTTCTCTACTCTCTTACAGCTTGCATGGTCTCAACACCTTCCCCATCAGGAATACCAACTGAACCCACTATGATACCAACTTCCAATCAGACCACTCTCTCTCTCAAGGAAACAAGTGTGTTGCTGCCACTTTTTGTGTAAGCTCCTGTGGTTAACTGTACCTCAGTATTCAAATCTGCTGTTGAACCATAGTGTACTTAACACCCCCTGACAATGTGCACACTCACAGGGACTACCCCTCATTCCATCCCTCTCTGCTGTACCTGTATTTCCCCAATAGGTGGCAACAGATCTCCACAACTCTCTCCTATAACCAGTATCTCAGCCGGTTTTTTCCAGGTGCCTGCCTTTCAGTTATGTGTTAGAGCCCCTACTGAGATCTAGCTTCACCGCTATCTAGTTATCTGCACTAAAAGTCCATGCTTTCAACCCACCTTTCTGGTCCCTATTTTGTGAACCTAACAATAGCTGTATAATCTTACAACAGAGTCCTGATCTTACCTGCATCCACTGATACTTTTTTCTCTGGTCAGCTCACCACTGATACTTTTTTCTTCGGTCACCTCTGCTGGGTTCTCGTCACCTCGGCTGGGTTCTCTGCCTGTCCTGTTCACCTTACGGGCTCACTCCTCTCCCCTTCTTGCCCCCATTCCCCACCCACCCCCACTACCTACACATTTATCTATCCTTACCTCCACCCGCAATTCCCACTACCCAATCACCACACACTCCACCCACCTCTCACTTTACAATTTCCATAAATCACACCCTCCTACAGTATGTCCCCCTCCATACTCTGTCTACAACTAATAGTACTGGTAGCAGTACTCTCTACCCTCACCTACTTAACTCAACTTCCACACCCCTACCAATATCCCACCTTCACTTCACTCAGCAATCTTCCAACCCACTGACATTCTATCTTTCTCTTCTATTTCTCCAGAACTCTATCTCTCCTTTACTACCATATTATATAAGCCTAAAATCTTTCCAATTCTACCCTCAGCCTACCTTCTGTATCACACACACCCAAGCAAAACTTCTCTCTACCCCACGTTAAACCACTCTCAACTATAGACCTCATAATATACCTTCTATACCAAATCTCCCTCTCTCTCTCTGGTGACATCCATCTCAATCCAGGACCCATCCTCTCCCCATCCAATAAAATCACCTCTCCCTCACATCCTGGCAAGCCCACATCAGTTCGCTTCATCAAAATTAACACTCAAAGCATTCGCAATAAAATCCCTTCCTTTCACGTCTGGCTTTATTTATAACCACCCTGACATTGTTACCATCTCAGAAACTTGGTTTAAGCCATACATAAAAGACAAACACATTGTACCTCCTGGCTACCAAATTATCCATAACGATAGACCCAACAAGAAAAGAAGGGGTGTTGCCATTGTTTACTCCACCACCTACATAGTTATCCCATTTACCAACCCCATTAATAAGTTTGCCAACTCAGAAATTACCATAGCCCATCTAAAAATCAGCAATCACAAATATATTTGCATAGCTGCTGTCTATATTCCCCCAGGCAACACCAACAACATTCCAATACTAGAAGACATCCTTTCCTGGCTCTCCTCTAATATAGGTTCATAGGTTGGTACTAGGCTATCAGCCCTAGGGCCTATACAAGCCTAGCCATAACAATTCCCTGGCTATTTATTCCCACATTATTTACTTTCCTGGACCCCTGTCTAGCAGGGTGACTGACGTGATCCCTGGGGTGAATTTCCTTTCTCCCATCCAATCGTCAAGGTTCCTCTTGAAGAGGTCCAAAGAGGCACTCTGCTTGACATGTATGGGCAATCTATTCCAGAGTCTGGGGAGTCTCTGGTCAGGAACCTATCCCTCCAGCATGTTTTGTTTATTGTGATGACAAGGTTTAGATCCCTGGAGCATGAGGCTTTACCAGAAAGGCTCATCTTCCCTATTCCTTGACCTATCCAAAGCTTTCAATACCGTTTCTCACCCCATACTCCTTTCCCAACTCTCCTCTCTGTCTGTCACTGTCTACCATCTCCTGGTTCTCTAACTACCTCTCCAAAAGACAGCAAGCTGTAAAATGGAAATCTTAACCTCCTCCTTCTTAGACATCCCACCGGCATTCCACAAGGTTCTGTCCTTGGTCCCCTCCTTTTCAACATATTCATCAATAACTTTCACCACACCACCCCCAATACATCATTAATCCAGTATGCAGATGATTCTGCAATCATCTGCACTGCTGACTCCCCATCAGACCTACTACTAAAAACTCAGTCTGCTTTTTCACTAACAGAAACCTGGATGCACAACAATCACCTGACCCTAAATGCACACAAAACAAAACTAATGATCTTTACTCACTAAAGAATCTCCTCCTTTAATAATACCTCCTTTACTATATTAAGCCAGAACAATACCCCATCAAAGCAGTATCTCACACTAAATTGCTTGGTGTCACCATTGATGAGCATCTAAAATTTGACATCCATATTCAAACAGCCCTCAGAAATACCCGCCAAAAACTTGGTCTTCAGTACAGGCACAATCGTTACCTCACTCCCTCTACTCAAAATACCTTGGCTTCCTCCTATCTTCTCCCCTCTCTCGTATATGGTGCCCCATTGCTCACCAACCTCCAACTTGGCCTACAATCCAAATTAGAACCCTGCTACAACAAAATCAGCAAATTCACCACCAACTCCAAAAATTCTTCCCATTACTCTCTCTCCCTCTAATCTCTTCAATGGCTAGAACTACCTAACTACCTAAACCTACTTAAACTCACCACGGCCCATACACTCATTTTTAAACCATCCATCTGTCCCGCTCTCTCTAACACCTTAACACCCTATATTCCTAACCGCTCACTCTGATCTGTAAACAAAAACCTCCTACAAATCCTCAAACCTTTCCAGCCCCTGACTACCTTCTCCTATCACACTCCCTAGCCAAGTTATGGAAGTCTCTCCCCTCCTCCCTACGAAACACCCCTAACCACACCATCTTTAAATCTCTCCTACACTCCTACCTCTCATCTCAATGGATTTGCCCCTGCTCTTTCCCTACATGAGCCCCTCCTCACTCATCTTTATTTTCCCAACCATGTCTGCCTCTCCTCTTTGACACCACATTTATCACATACATCTCCTCCAATCTGCCTATTCTGCTGGACTGCATTTTCTTCCCAATTTTTCATCAGATCTGTGATTTACATTTTTTGTAACTGTTGTTTAAAAATTACTCTGCAAAAGGTTAATAGAATGTATGCCCACTGTCACTACAGCTACTCTGTATATAATGTTATCTCTTAACACTTGTTAAATTTTGTTTAACTTTTTCTTTTATTTAATCTACAAAGATTATTAGAAGATCTGAAGTAGGCAGACTTCATTTGTCTGCAACCTGTGGGTATCGGATCCGACCTCGGATCCGAGCCGGCATTTCAAAAGCTTAGGCTCCGAGCTCCTAGCTCCTCCCTCTACCCATAACCCCTTGCCAATCCCTGACTGACCTCAGATTTCGTTTGCCGCTTTCAAGTAGTGACGGATTCCTTGAGCTCCTAGTGCAGATAAGTTTTCTGACAGAAAAATTTTGAAAAACTTTAACTTTTTTAATTTAATTAGTTAGAAGTGGTTGTGTTAGGCTTTCCTCTCTCTATTCTTTTAATTTTTTCTCGGGTTTTGCGTAGTTTGTGTGTGTGTGTGTGTTTTTTAGGCCTGTTAGGGCTTAACATGTCTGAAGCCCATAAGGCAGTATTCTCTAAATATACCGAGTGTGGCCATAAGCTGTCCCCAGCGGATGGCCACACTCGGTGCGTGAAATGCTTGGGGGTTGAACACCTGTCATCTGGTTGTACCATTTGTGCAGGGTTCAACCCCCGAGCTTTGAGGGAGCGGAGGTCGAAGCTGGTTCTGGCGGGACTTCTCCCTCCAGATACCGCCCGGCTTCTGCCCCTTCTACACAGCAAACAGTTGCTGTGGGCTCTCCTCCACCGGCTGGGACTCAACCTCCCTCTAAAATGCCGGAGGAGAGAGAGTCTTCTAGGAGAGAACAGAAGGAGAGGCACAGTGACAGGCACCACAAAGCGACAGCTGAATCTTATAGTTCGGCTCCTCCATCCAAGCGGGCCTCTCCTGTGCCTTCTAGCTTCCTCCTCCTCGGCTCCACTCCCCTCGGTTCTCTCCTGGGCCCGAGGAGGAGGAGGCTAGCCCTTCAGCGAGGTCCCCAAGGCGGCTCTCTAGATCTGCTTCGGTGGCCTCGACTAGATCCACCTTCTCCATGAGTGAAGCAGACATGGACCGGATGATGAGGAAATTCATCCAGGCCCAAATGCAAATGGGAGTGCTCCTAGCCCCCCCCCATCCGGGAGGGGCTTCGACCCCTTTTTTCGCCCCTTTGGCTCCTTCTCCGACCCACACCATGGGTTCGGAGCTGTCGGCGCCGGGCAGATTTGGATCCGGGGGTGGGTCGGATCAAATAGGTCGGCGCACCTCGGATCCGTCCCATCCCTTGAGTGCTTCGGGTGCTTCGGACCCGACCTCTCGGAGCCGAGGACCGAGCCTCGGATCCGAGGGAGCTGGTGTGTCTTCGGCTCCGTCTAGGTCGGAGCACACCGGTCTCTCGGATCCGACGGTCTCGGCTCCGGCTCCGATCCGTGCGTCGGATCCGAGTGGGGGTCGGCTCTCGGGGTTTAGAGAAGCTGGCTCCCCCTCGGCCTTCGACGTAGTGGAAAGGGCACTGTTGAGGACTTCCGGACCCCGGTCCCTGCCACGGCTCCATCCCGCGCTCCCTTGCAGTTGGGCCAGGCCCCACCAGCGGTCCCAGGGACAGCCCGCCTTGATGTCCCAAGTAGTTCCCTTGGAACATCCAGCTGCGGAAGAGTACTCCTCGGACAGCCCCGAAGAAGTACCTCGGAAGCGTAAGTGCAAAGGAGGCACATGGACTCCCCGAGTCCGTTACAAGACACAGACCTGGATGAAGGGGAAGGCTCCCCAAGGTCACCCCTGAGGACGTCGCATTTGGAGACATTATGGAAATGTTGAGGATCAGGGGGGGTGGTCTGCCCCCAAGGCCTCCTCAGACGAGTCTGTGTTCTTGGTGGCATTCGAGGCGGGCCCATCTACCTCTTGGGTGTTCCCTCTTGCCAACCCTCTGGTGGACCTTATATCCATCAGGCGTGGAAGGATCCGGACACCGTTGAGCCTGTACCCAAGCGTTCTGACCGTATCCTTTCCCTCCGGACCGCACTCACTGGAGCAAAGGCCCCCCAGTAGATGCCATGATGATGGCTGCAGCCACTAAGAGGGAATTGGCCCAGGAGAGTCCCTCTATGCATCCTCCGGGCAAGGAGTCCCGCTCGATGGATCGCATTGGGAAGCGAGTTTTCAGTTCAGCAACCTTCTCTTTGAGAGGCTGAACTACATGGCACACGTCATCAGGAAGCAGCGGGATCTGATTAAAGAA
The DNA here is from genome assembly GCF_019279795.1 of Protopterus annectens. Taxonomy (NCBI): domain Eukaryota; kingdom Metazoa; phylum Chordata; order Ceratodontiformes; family Protopteridae; genus Protopterus; species Protopterus annectens. The sequence goes on from NC_056734.1 coordinate 804,389,612, forward strand.
TACGCTGCATCTCCCCAGAGTCCATGTCGGGTGAGGATAAGCAGGTATACTCCACCGAATGGCCACTCTTAGAGCAGTTTCTAACACATCTATGCGGCTGCTTTCTCACGCTACCGAGGGAGCCGCTAGAGCCAGCGGAGCAGGCCTAGTCATGAGGCGGCAGGCCTGGCTCTGCCACTGTGATTTCAAGAGAGCCCTTCAAGGCGACTTTCGCGAATGCCCCCTTCGATGGTTCTGCCTTGTTTGGCAAAACTGTTCGCGAAACATTAGTCCAGAGCGAGAAGGATGGGAAGACGCTGTCTGCCGTCGGAGTCCGCTTCTCAGCTCCCCAGAGGTCCTTCTCGAAGAACCAAAAGGGACAGAAGAAGATGTGGTTCCGGAAGTCGCAGCAGTCCCAACCTGCTCCGGATAACCAGTCCTTCTGTGGCAGAGGAGGACGGGGAGGTCACCGTTCTAGAGGCAGGGGGGCTCCTAACAACTTTGGGTCCAGAGAACCTTTCTCTGAGAGACCCACGCAGCAGCCCTGAAGGGTTGCCTGGCTGTCCGTCTCTGGAGGCAGTCGGGGGGCGTTTTTTGAGGCACCTAACTTCTTGGGAGTCCATCACAACAGACCGTTGGGTGCTTCGCGTGATATCCAGAGGTTATACAATTCCCCTATACAAAGTTTCCAGATCTCGCAGCCTCCCAGATGTTCCACCCGACCAAAGGGAGGCAGCAGCTATCGAAATTGGACAGCTGCTAGAAAAAAGAGCTATCCAGTGCGACCCCCCAGATCAAACCGGGTCAGGGTTTTACTCCAGGTTCTTTTTAGTGCCAAAGAAGACGGGGGACTTAAGACCGATCTTAGATCTTTCCCTGCTGAACCTGTCAGTAACCAAGCAAAAGTTCCGGATGGTCACCCTTCAATCTATACTCCCCCTCTTGAGGGAGAACGACTGGATGTGCTCCATCGACCTCAAGGACGCGTACTACCACATTCGCATGGACAGACGGTCCAGGAGGTTTCTTCGCTTCCGGCTGGGGGCCAGTCATTATCAGTTCAGGGTCCTTCCCTTTGGTCTCACCTCAGCCCCCAGGGTGTTCACCAAAGTTCTAGCTGTTGTAGCGGCCCACCTGAGGCTCCAGGGATTACAGGTCTTTCCGTACCTGGACGACTGGCTCCTAACGGCATCATCAAGGCATCTTCTGTGCTCAGCCAGGGACTACTTCCTTCGTATAGCCCCAAGGCTGGGCATCACTGTCAACTGGGAGAAATCTTTACTGCACCCCACACAAGTTATAGATTTCATAGGAGGAAGACTAAACACCAGGTCAATGCGAGCCTTCCTCACCCCAGACAGAATTTCCAACCTGAAGTGTCATGTCGCAGCGGTCCTGCAACCATTTCCAACAGCAGCTTCGGTCCTGAGGGCCCTAGGTTCGATGGCGGCAGCTATCCCGCTTCTTATTCATGCGTGCCTACGCATGAGGGTTCTTCAATGGACCCTTCAAGTTCAGTGGTCTCCTCTCTGTTCCTCTCTCAACACTCTGATAGTGGTCAGCAGAGCATGCAAGGATTCCCTTCTTTGGTGGCTTCGATCTCCGGAGCCTCTGACAGGGAGACCTTTTTGTGCAGCATTTCCCCAAGCCACAGTGACCACGGACGCTTCTTGCCTCGGGTGGGGGGGCATTCTGCGGGGAAGATTGTCCAAGGCACGTGGAACTCCATAGAGACTTTGTTGCATATAAACGTCCTGGAAATGAGGGCGGTGCTCCTAGCGTTGCAAGCACTTCACCACGTTCTTCCTTCAGGGACTATTGCGATTCAGACAGACAACATGTCGGTAGTCTGGTACATCAACAAACAGGGAGGAACCAGGTCCTATCCCCTTTGTCGAGAGGCCATGAGAGTCTGGGAATGGGCAATTTCCACCAAACGCTTTCTTGTAGCAACGCACATTCCGGGAAAATCCAACATCCTTGCGGACAAACTCAGTCGCACCATTCTTTCCCCTCACGAGTGGTCTCTCAATCCTCAGGTAGTGAAGAAGATTTTTGCCGTTTGGGGGCAACCCTGTTGCAATCTTTTTGCCTCTCACTCAAACGCCAAATGCGACAATTTCTTCGCTCTGCTTCCCCCACCAGGGAATTCCCGAGACGCGCTGGTGCATGCTTGGCCTCCCGGTCTCCTTTATGCCTACCCTCCACTACCTCTAATGCAGAGGCTTCTGCAGAAAGCCAACAGTTTGGGGAGCAGAATGATTCTCATTGCCCGTTCTGGCCTCGTCAACCCTGGTTCCCCTTTGTATGGTCTCACAAAGTGAATCCACCCTGGATTCTGGATCCGATTCCGGATCTCATTTCCCATCCTCTGGGAATTTCGGTCCCCAATCTACACCCTGAAATTGACAGCTTGGCTGCTCCAGTTCCATCCTTGATTAGGACTCCCGGTATCTCGTCACCGGTCAAGGCCATTCTAGTGGCAGCTCATAAACCTTCCACTAGGCAGGTTTATCAGAGTAAATGGAAGAGATTCTCTATTTGGGCGGTCCAGAAAAGTTTGGATCCTTTTCAGCACCTATGTCGGCAGTGCTGGATTTTTTAACAGACCTCTTTCATCAAGGGGCAAGTTCTTCCACGATTAAGGTACAATTGGCAGCCATCTCTCATTATCACATTGGTCATGAGACAGCTCCCTCATGACGAAATTGTGCAAAACCTTTCTTAAAGGGATTTTTTTTGTTGAGGCCTCCAGTCAAAGACATTGTACCACCTTGGGACCTATCTTTAGTTCTGCAAGCCCTTACTGCTCCTCCCTTTGAGCCTGCAGCGTCTACAGACCTGAAGTACCTTTCCTGGAAGACTGCATTCTTAGTAGCTATCACTTCAGCCAGAAGAGTGTCTGAACTTCAGGCTCTATGCGTCAAGCCGCCTTACCTTTCCTTCTTTCCAGATAGGGTGTGCCTCAGGACCAATCCATCTTTTCTTCCAAAGGTCTCTTCAGAATCTAATATCAACCAATCAATCAACTTACCTGTGTTTTTTCCCAAGTACTCAAACAAAGGAGAATACAAACTGCATTCCTTGGATGTTCATAGACAATTACGATTTTATATTCACAGAACAGCTGGTCACAGGCAATCAGATCAGCTGTTCGTCTCCTTTGCTAAATTTGCTTTGGGTAAAGCAGTTTCTAAAGTCACACTATCGAGGTGGATTGCTAATTGTATTCTGCAGGCTTATGACACTTCAGGTAGACCTGCTCCTCAGAGGGTTACGGCTCATTCTACTAGGGCAGTCTCCACGTCAGCCGCCTTTAAGTCCCGTGTGTCATTGGATGATATCTGCTGGCAGCCACTTGGGCCTCACCTCATACCTTTATTTCTCATTATAAGGTGGATGTTGTTTCCAGAGGAAGAGCATCCTTTGGCTCAGCGGTGCTCCGAAACATCCTTCCATGATGGCCGCCCAAGATTCAGGTAGCTGGGGACTCTGTCCCACAGGTTGCAGACAAATGAAGTCTGCCTACTTCAGATTTAGAAGTTATGTACTCACCATAACGTTCCATCTGAGTAGGTGACTTCATTTGGATGCAACCGTCCCCCCTCCATCCCCCTGACCTTTATACAGCGAGTATTTTTTTGCTTTGTTCAGGTACTGTTGTCAGTATTATATAGGCAAACTCAATCTGAGGTCAGTCAGGGATTGGCAAGGGGTTATGGGTAGAGGGAGGAGCTAGGAGCTCGGAGCCTAAGCTTTTGAAATGCCAGCTCGGATCCGAGGTCGGATCCGATACCCACAGGTTGCATCCAAATGAAGTCACCTACTCAGATGGAACGTTATGGTGAGTACATAACTTCTAATTATGTTCTCTGACACTACAGCTACTCTGTATATTATGTTATCTCTTAACACTTGTTAAACTGTTTCTCTCAGCTTATACATCTGGAGCATTTCTCCCCGGGCCTCCGCTGAAAACAGGCTCTGTGGAACCTAGTCGGACATTCCCGGTCAACAAATGTTAAATAAATAAATAAATATATATATTCTCTCTGTTATGCTTGTTGTGTTATTCATTGTCATTGTTAATGGGGCCTTCGCCCCTCCGGGCCTCCACTGAAAATGGACTTTTCTTGGTCTAGTAGACTTCCCGGTCATCAAACTGAAATAAAATAAAATAAATAAAAATAAAATCCCAGTGCATTGTGGTCATGTTAAGCTGCATACTGCAGCTGATACATTTGCACTCCTACAGGTATTGCCATTGCAGTGAGGTGAGCTGCTCCCTCCCCCCAGTATGAGCAAACTGGTGTCAAGTGCCCACTCCCATCCTCCTTTACCTGATCCCTCTAGCATCCATGCTGCTACATGAACATGAGTCCTCTGGAGTGCAATCATGACTCTCTTTCTCTGCACCATGGGGCTGACGTAAAAAAGTACTTTCTTCTCTCTCTCTCTCCAGCACATTTTATCTTGTATATTATCTTTTGTGTCCTGTTGTTCTTACACAACTTTTTGTGACAGACAGTACTCAAATGGACTCAGAGGAATTTAATTTTCTATGATTTCCTTATCTGTTGGCTTTTGTAAGACTTTGCAGACTAACCATTTCTGGTTCCTAAACTTGTGTGCTCTTTTTTTAATCTACAGTATCTTTGTTATCCTTTAAATTCCATTTGTCTTGTAGATGCATTTGATATATAGCAGTATACAAAACTACATGCAGTACTATATTTGGAGTCTTGAGTATGGAGAATATTAAAACTCATTTTCCCTGTTGGAGATACCTTATCTTCTGTATCACAAAATCCTGCCAGCCATGTTCTCTACTTTTTCACTTTATCTGTTTACATATATGAAATGGAGATATGACTACATGCAAGTTCTTTATACTTTATTTATAGATGCTGCTCTATTTCCTTTCCTGAATTTCTGCTTTCCTTCCCTTTGCTGAGTTACTGCTTTCCATTTGTTTTATTTGGCACTTCTACATTTAATTTAAGCTTCAATGTGACTGATCATTGCTTATTTGTTGCCAGTAGTTTTTTTTTTAATTTTATCTCCTTCTTGTATTTCATCCTTTTTGACTGTCTTTGCATCATCAGCAAAATGCAATATTTTTCCTACCAAACATTTTGCATCAACTTCAGTCACCACAATTGAAGACGACATCTTTGGGTATTGACCTCTTTGATACAGAGATGATCACCTTTTCGTCTTGGTGAACTCTTTACCATCTGTCTTTCTAAATCGTTTTATCTAGCCATTGTTTTGCTAATTGTTTCAACTCTTAGAGTTCACTGTATGTTGATCTGATTTGCCCACTAAGGGGTTATGCAATATAGTATCAAGTGCCACTGCCTTTTTTATGCAGTTAAACATTTTATTAATTTGTCTGGCATGCTCTTCCTATTGTTATGCCATGCGTCTTTGGGTCCCATGCCCTGTAGGCTTCCAGGTGTTCTAGATTATTTCTTTCATAATTGATCGCATTATTTCCCCCTAGCAATTGAGGTCAAGCTGACAGGTTAAGGATTCCCATCCTGTCTATTTCCTCTACTCTTGTGAATAAAATTCACATCCGCCCTCTTCTAGTTATCAGGAACTTTACCCTGCACAGGACTGCTATGCATCATTATATACACAATTATTAAAGTTAAGTAGGGTCTCCATACCAGTCTCTCTGATAGCCCACTAGTAACTATTTTATCAATATATTATTACTTGCCAATTTTCTCACTTCATGTCATGATAAAGAACTATATAATTCCCAAAATAGTCTACAGATCGGTGATGCTGTTCTGTGTTTGTGAACTGCTTCATTTGGAACATTGATATAAAATGAAACACCAGCACAAATACAGATAAACTAATGTCTGAATTAACAGAAGTGGGCTTAGGTTTTAGTGAAGCAAAATTATTAGCAACAAAACCCAGGGCTGTGAATTTTAAAATGTATCTCATTTAACTCAAATTCAGTTTTAGGTAAACAAATGTCAGACTGGCAGATCCATAGATGCATGGGAATGAACAGTATCCATACTTATGCAGACCAATTATATCAGTCACTTTCCTAAAGAAACAGTTTAGCTCCCCTTCGCCTGAAAAAAAGTTAAACATGATTTGCAGGGGAAATGTTTCCTCATAAACATTTGGAAAGTAGCATATTTGCAATGCTTTATACCTAAGCATTAATGTATCAGTACCAAAGTAGTGTCATATATAAATAGTTCACTGAAGGTAGTTTGTAGATGTGGAACAAAAACTCTTGCTTTGAAATATTTGCAGATATGTAAATACTAAACTATAACTTTAATCACTACTGTGATTATTCTTTTTCATTTGGTTGTGTGGTTTTAACTCACTTCAAAAGTATGTAGAAACCATAGCTCATAATCCCCAGTACATATAAAGAGTTGAAACCAATTCAGAATCATGTCACAAAGTTATACTAGTCAGGTCTGAGATGTTGAAGGAGCAAAATGGTGTGAAACCTCAGGATACAGACTGATAGTGGTTTACTAAACAATCACCCAAGGTATAATAGAGATACAGCACTCATAACTCCTTAGATTCTTGCTTTCTGTGACTGCTACAGAAACAGAGATTTAATCCTAAAAAGTTTTTTTTTCTGCAGACAGCTTTTCCATTAATACTGTATATAATCTGCCTCACCTTCATCTTTTGTAGAAACTGTGTTTTTTATCATTTATATACATACAAAATCTATAATAATATATGATATACATGGGTGTAAGGCAGATAGTCAAATATCCGCATCATCGACATCTGCGTGGTTGACACCATTTAATCAACTGAAACAGATGGTCCACAGGTGTGCAAGATCAGCAATCCCCAGGTAGGGGAATATTCCCTTTCTCAGGGGATTGTGCAGTCTTGGAGTTAGTATACATAACTAGCAGGAGGTGTGGGGTGCACTCCCCACATGAGGGGTACAAGGGGCTTATCCTCTGCAAAAACACTTGCATTTGGTTTAACCTGTGCCAGAGTAATCTTCAGAGCATGTACATGTATCAATATTATGTCTTTCATTGTAACTTTGTCAATATTTCGCTCATTGACATTGAGGTCGTTCAACCAGCTGCCCTACATCCATATGTATTTATGTGTATATATATATATATATATATATATATATATATATATATATATATATATGTGTGTTTGTGTGCGTGTATATATAATTCCATTTGATATTGCTTTACCATATTACAAATTGTGAAATATTGTTTCTCATTGTTATCAATTTTTAGTCATCATGAAGGAAGTAAGGAAGGACAGAAGGAATAATTACTGTAAACTGACTTTTTAAAGTTTATTTCCAAGACAGTTTTTTTAAAGAAAAGTCTTACCTTAATAATGTTTGTTGATGTGTGTTGACTTCATCTTTAGTATCATAGATGTTCCTTTCTTCTCTTTGTTGAAAGGCTGTAATCCTTCCCTGCTTTTTGTGTGGAAATTCCGTTATCTTCACATATAAATTCTGACTTATTAGCCTTGTGTTCTCCAGATTAAGCAGCTGTTAAAATCATTATTTCTGTCTGAATGGTAAAATTGGCCTTCACTACCTTAATTTGCTTTCTGGACTGGAAAACTGATCAGATGGCAGATTTTTACAACAGGGCAATCCATTTATTTCTAACATTTGGTATCATTTAGTCCACTGGGTCGGTAATTTTGGTGCCTTATTGTTTAGCATGCCTGCTTTCATGACATCTTTTGATTCTTTATGTCTAAATGTGAATTAATGAAACTGTTGTTGTCTGTTAACCATACTCTGCACAGTTTGTTATGGGTATAACAGTGAATTTACAAATGGTATGCAAAGTAGCCATATTGCACTCTCCCATATAAGACATATGTCATGCTATGACACAGTGGTACACAACCTTTTTCCACCCCTCTTCCCCTAGTAAAAGATACAGTTCTTGCAACAACATTGCAAACTGTAGTACACATTGTCCGTATGACCACTGACTTTCTGGCAGTATGCAACTTCTTGTGTGCATCACTCAGACTGGCTTTTGATTACAGTGCTGCTTTGCAACAATATTGTGAATGACGGTTGGCATACTTGGTTTACAATGCAGTACTGTGACAAGCCTTTACAACAATGATGATATATCAGCACTCCTCTGTTTGTGAGGAGGCATTCACAGAATACTCTTCAATTTTTTTCCTGCATCCTTTCAACTGATGACAACTGGCCAATACTGCACTGTAATTACTATGGAAAAACTTATGTAATTAATCTGGCCATGTGGGGACCACTAGGCCCCCAGAAGCCATAGGCTTCTAGATGCCATGAGGTGCAATTGTGAACCTTTTTGCATCGCTTTGATCCAGTGATGGCATAAACAAATTGTTTGACTAAGGAAATAAGTTAAACAGTTGGTTACAAGAACAGAAATCATATCTGGAAATACTGTCTGTCTTCCTACCTACCCTCTCAAAAAAAATCTCTCTCTGTCACACACACACACACACACACACACACACACACACACACACACACACACACACACACACACACACACCATACTTAACTACAGGTAAATCTGATAATTTACAAAAATCACCTAGAGTATTTAATTATAGTGTTATAATACACCAGCAGGGCACCTGGATAAACCCACACAGACAGTGGGAGAACGATGCACACAGAAGGAGCCACAACCAAAAACTCAGAGAGTCAAGCACTGTGAGATGGCGACACTACTCACTATGCCAGTGATCAGTTACTTCACACATATCCTGGTCAGACCATCAAAGACCAGCACTTATTGTACACTATGCTTATGTGCTGATGTCGAATTTATAGCTTATTACCCTTAAATGCACTGCAAACCCCCACACACATAAAAATGCACACTCACAAACGTAAGCTGTGGCAATGATCATTTTACACAAATTTCAGCAAGTACAGTACACTGTGTGACAATGCTCCTACCATGCCAGATCACTGACTGTATAGCAATGATCAAATATCAGTTGAGGTACATCACTTGTATTAACAGTTGGCCTCTGAACCCATCAGTTATGGCCAGTTTATCGACTGTGTACTTTTCAGATGTCTGTGATAGAAATGACAAAAATAAAGCATTCTAGTATTCCAGCTTACTTTACACATATGCACATTAGTTCTGAAAAGCCGTATTAACAACTATTTAAAATGAGCAAACAAAATGATGTTATATTCATCCACAGACATCTCCTCCACCCCCCCCCACACACACCAAGTAGTTCATCCACATACACAGTCTCCCAACTTCCCAGCAATTATAGGCATTTCATTGACTATGTTAACCTCAGATGTTCAACTGAAAAATAATGGCCCCAGTAAATTAGCCATATATTTACACAGAAAAGTCATCAGCCACTGTAAAATATTCCCATCTGCTTCACACAATTACACATTAGTCCTGCAAATCTGTGTCAGCTGCCCATTATATCTGGTTACCCGATGAGATTAAAAAATGCTGGCTAAAAACAGGAGTAAACCATTGATCCCAATTTCCAGATGCTATATATATATATCTCATATTGTATTGACTTCTTAGGAGGGACTTATGCCTGTCCTACAGAGCAACCCAACACTCAAACCTAATGAACTTACTGCATATCCTTAAATCAAATGGGTCTAGGACTACCCATTCCAGGGACTTAAATATGGCCTGCAACTTAAATATGACTTGCTGGAGGGACAGATTTATCTCCCTGTGACTGCCACGTCTTTGGAACAGGCTGCCAATTCATGTGAAACAGTGCACCTCTATGACACTGTTCAAGAGGAACCTGGACAAGTGGATGGGGCACTATAAATTCTTACCAGGGATAGTGCCCACAACCCTCCTGGACATCGGCAGTCATAACTAAATGCAATCTTGGGTATTGACTAATACTTCTACGGTATTACATTGGGTTGAAATGACTAGCTTAAAATGACCTCTGGGTCGACACTCTACTATGATCCTAATTTGTAGTTTAGACATATATGGCATTTGGGAACTGTAAACAACGAAAAAAATTCACAGTGCTGTTGTCACACAATCCTAAATATATTGCAGTCACTGGTTTAGTCTTTTTTTCTCATTTGCAGGTATGTCTAGAGAAAGTTAAATCTCACCCAAGAATAATTTTTGTACATATCTTAAATGTGCAGGAATGCACTTGTTCCTGTGGCTAGGAAGTTGGGCAGACTACTGACAATTTGATGCTTCACACCATGGAAAACAAACAAATGCACTGTTGACTGCACAAGTAAATGTAAGAAGGGGCACCGCATGTGATATTAATGAACATATTCACGCGCGCACACACACACACACACACACACACACACACACACACACACACACACACACACACACACACACACACACCACTGACATCCCCAAGGTATAAACATAACATTGTAATTTTGCACCTTGGTGTAATCAGTAGAATTCTTTTGGTCTGCCAGTTACGCAGCATCCCACAATTCATTACTCTCCAATAAAGCATTTCAACATTGGTGCTTCTGCCTTATTTAAAATGTTTACAGCAGAGTACACTGCTTATGTATCCCAACTTGGCTTTACAAACCTGCCTCAGAGATTCTTCTTTGTTTTTTTTTTGTTTGTTTTTTTATTTTTTTTTTTTTATTAGCATGTCTGGTTGGTCATCATATTGCTGGTCAGACAGTTCTTCCTATATATTAAATTAGGTCCAGATATATCTATTAATGACATGATTACAGAGTCTCCATTGTGTTGTTTTGTCCTCTTCCTACTTCCAAGTCAGGCAAGACTTTGTAAGGCTCCTTTCTAGTGATCATTCTTTTCTCAAAAAGATCTTACTTTCTTCTTTACAGACTTTCCTTTCTTCTTTGCTGCTTCCTATTTTTGACAAGACATTTTATTGTTTTAAAAATCCAGTACAACACATTGCATCATATTTAAGCACAGCAATTACATTTTAGATCATATTATAACCATTTAACAACAAACTTTTGCTAATATAGTAAACAAACGCATACAGAGAGATAAAAAGAAAAAAAAGTAATACTGGATGCAATATTTCAATTACACTGTAGTAAAAAATATTCCATAAATCAACAAATTCTTTTGCATATGAATTTTTTTAAAAATCGGACATGCTTTATACTCATGTATGACAAAGTAATTGTACTATTCTTCAGGGCCAAACTTCCATGACTAAAAAAATGATGTCAAGACTATTAAAATATTAACTTTAACCTATAGTAACTGTATATCCTGAAGTGACAACCTTGGGTTGGCTACTCCTAGAAGCCAATAGGCAGGGTTAGACAGATGGGGAAGGTTACTTCTAGTAGCTAACATTACTGGCTTTGCCCTTAAGGCCCATATCCTTTCAATCTTTTCAAATTACTAAATTATATGGAAATAGTCTGCACCCAAAGAGCCACACCTCCTACACCTGTCCACATAGTTTATATTCCTTTGCCAAATCTTCTACATCATTTGCCAGCAGTGAAGGAGCTTGAGTCTTGTAAATGCTTGGTGTGGAACTGTAGAAAGTTGCTTTAAAGGATCCATAACCTGCCCCAACTCTTTTTCCAGTTTCTGTGTTTGAAGCATTCTACACCACTTATCATTGGTCTTGTCAAGACAGGCTACATGCTGCCTTATACGAAATTTGCAGCATAGTGTTACAGTATCCCTACAGCCCATTCGAGTGTCTGTAATCCTTTGCAGTCTTCGACTTATCAAGTCAGTATGCCTGTTTAACATTGATTGTGTAACTATCTTCACAAACAATGACCTTAACTCCAAGTATTGCCAAAACTGTAAGGGTAATCAGACAAAATTTCTAAAGTCTAAACACTGCTGAAACAAGGGAAATACATCATTTGCAAGACCTAATGGGTCCTGCAAATAAATAAAGCCCTTGTTGATCCACAACTAATTTATAGGCTTCTTAGCTAGAGTCATCATCATCATCAACCCCCCTTTTCCCATTTTTTTCATGGGGTTGGGTTTTGTGTCAACTGTTGCCATTCCTCTCTCTGTTCAATGCCACTCTCCTAAATTGTTTGACACTCATGCCGGACTGTCACAGGTCTTCTCTCACACAATCCATCTACCTCTTTGCTTGTTTCATCTTATCTTCTTCCTGTCTGTCCCAAATCTTCTTCACCGAATTGTCTTCTGCTTTTCTGCAAATATGCCCAAACTGCCATAATCTGTTTTGTTTGACATTTTCTGCAATTGGAACTACTTTGGCTTCTGCTCTTATGTCCTCATTTCTTCATCTATCACACAATGTGCATCCAGCCACCCATCTCAGGCACTTCGTCTCCATCACCTGTAACTTCTTAACTGCTCTGCCTTTACTGCCCAAGTTTCTGCACAGTACAGTACTACTGGTTACACCACTGTTTTGTACACCATACTTTTCAGCTTCTTTGGCATTTTTCTGTCATACACTACACCTGACACTCTGTGCCAGTTGGCTGCAGCCCCTCTGGTTGTAGCTGTGACCTCCTCATTCAGATTTCCATTCTCCTCAATCACCCTTTTAAGATACTTGAAGCTGTTAACCTGCTCCACTATTTCCCTTATATCTCAATTCTCAACTTCTTCTGATTTCTCCCTTTTGCTGCCATTACAACTGTCTCATCTTTTGTGCCTTCGGTTTTGCGTTCCATTCCTCTATCCTTTGTGAAGTTCTTGATCTGAGTCTGAGTGTATTGCCACATTGTCTGCATACAGAAAGTTTGTTGATTTGTCCCCTTTGATTTTTTGTTAATGTAGTCCATCACCAGTATGAACAACAGTGGGCTCAGAGCTGAAGCCTGATGTACATCCACCCCCACTGGGACCCCCCCCCCCCCATGAGACCAAACACTGATCATATTTGAGTCATTGAGTCCATTTACATAGTTTGCACTAATTCTACCAGTGTGTCTGGGACTTTGAACCACCACAGTCAACCAGTATTCCTTCCTTTCCTGGTCTGCCCAAATGCATTCTTGGGACCTTGTTATATGCTTTCTCTAAGTCTAAGAATGCCCAGACCTCTTTTCTAATTTCTAGCTTCTTCTCAAGTATCTGTCTCATTCAGAACATTGCATCAGTTGTGGTGCATCCTGATCTGAATCCAAACTGCTCATCTCCCATCTTACCTTCTACTGCTCTGCATATTTATTTATCAGTCACCCTCTCCAGACCTTTCATATAGTGTGATAGGAGTTTTATGGGTCTGTACTGCCCACATTTGTGAATGTCCCTTACTATTTGAACACTGGCTCTAGTATGCTCATTCTCCAGTCATCTGCGATACTATTTTTCTCTTCATACTGCTATGGAGCCATTTCCCTCAGAATCCATTTCTCCCCTATCTCATCCAACATCTTGATCATATCTACTGTGATCTCATCTGAGCCTGCTGCTTTCCCTGATTTAATTTTCCTTAGTTCTGTTTTTTACTTCTTCTATGGTGGGCTCCTCCTCTTCTCTCATTGTAAGCTGTGTCTGGGACAGTATAGCTTCTGTGGGGTTTTCTTCATTTAGAAGCTGCTGGAAGTATTCCTTCCATCTACCTTTGATGTGATGTGGATTAGTGAGCAGGTTGTTGCTGGCATCCCCTGTGAGCAGTCTCTAATTGTCTTCTCTGTCTTTCTGTCATTGCCTTGCAAACTGATATAGTTTCTTTGTGCCATGTGCTAAGTCAATTTCAGAAACTGATGGAATGCCTCTGATGCCTTGTTCTTTGCTAATGCAACCCTTTTTTTAGCCTCTTTGTTAGTCAACTAGTATTCCTTCCTGTTCCTAGCCTGGTCTGTCTTTTCTGTCTCCCACTTTTTCCTGCACTCCTTCATTCTTTTTATGACTTCCTGGACTTCTGCATTCCACCACCAGCTTCCCTTATGTACCTTATTTCCATACCTGACTCGGCCTCATGACTGTTCTGTAGCCCTTCTCTAACCATTGTTGGTAGCTGATTGTGGCAACCAGTGGTTTATGCCCTGGGTGGGGATGAATATGGAATCACTGATTCTACCCCAGTGCCTTTTCGTTACTAGGAGGAAGTCTGTCTGAGTTGTGTTGGCCACTCTTGTATGTGGTCTTCTGTCTGTCTGTCTCTCTCTCTCTCTCTGAACCATGTGTTGACTACTATCAAGCCATTTGCCAGACAGAAGTGTAGAATGGCATCTCCTTCTTTGTTCCTGTTGCCCCACCCATGCGGGCCCAGGCAGTCCTCATATCCTTTTCTGTCTGTCCCGATTTGTGCATTCAGATCACCCATTATCAACACCAATTCAAGTTGTCCTGCTTATTCTAGTAGGTCCTACAACTTGTATGAGTGCACTCTTTTCTTCACTATCACAAACCTGCTGTGGGGCATAGGCTGAGATTATGAATACTGCCCTAGGATAGAGTCTGATTCCCATGAGTCTGTCACTAATTCTGATGACATCCCTCAATACTGTCTGAAGCCTCTCTGTCACCATATTTCCCACACTATATATAGCTTGCCCTTCTACTGAGTAGTAGTAGACTCTGGATCCCAAGCCAGGTAACTTTACTGCACTGCCCTTCCATCTTATGTCCTGGATACATAGGTTGTCCAACTCCTCCTTACTATTCTATCATTCACTTCCAAGCTGTGTCCTACCAATGAACCTACAATGAGTGTAGCAATTCTTAGTTCATGTTGGGCAAGTTGATTGGTTTTACATCCAGCTTTCACTCAACAGAGCTATACCAGGTGACCCAAGCTGGGTAACCGGACACTGGCTGAACTGTAGCTTATTGACCCAGGGCTGCTGGACTTTATGGCGGGCACACACTAGCAATTAGTGACACATACACCCCTCCCAGCATTAGCATGGGTTCTTGGCATAGGGTAGGCTGGGTCCTCAACTCACTTTTCACTGACAAATACCCATGCCCATTTGGCAACAATAGTCAAGACAACCAAGTCACTTAGAGCCAGATTTTTACACCACTGAGTAGCTAGCCCTACCACTTAGAATAGTCTATGATCCGTGTTCTCCTATCTTGAGGATACTGCACACCACAGTAGATGGCCAAAGTGGTTCATGTATACAACTCTTCTCTTCCACCTATAGGGCACCATCTAGAGTCTGTGCAGATGTCCACAGCTCCATTCTTGTGTGAGTTTGAGATGTAAATGCTCAGCATGTTTTTGGAGGTGAGAGGACCCCCACTGAGACACAGAGAGAACATGCAAATTCAGAACAGGCATTTCCCAGAGGTCAGGATCAAATCTTGCATCTTGTGCACTGGAGGAGAAGTCCTTAACCCTTATGCCAATAGTATCCACCCTAGAATCCCAAATTCATTCACAAATCCCCTAGTTGTGTACCCCAGGTTCATTACCTGCAGATCCTTTCATAGCTTCCTATCTATACCTCTACCCCCCATCCACCTTTGTTTTGGTCTACTAGTTTTGAAGACATGAGCTGTTGATGTTAAACGTCCAGCTCTATGGTGAGACAGACAAGTTGTGGGTGTAACCTTGCTTGTTCCCATCTAGACATATCACTAGTATTTGTACATATATGAAAATCAGGAAGGCTGACATCACCTTTTTCTACTGATAAAAACAACAGTCTGATCTTGTTAATCTTCTTCTCATCCATCACTGATGGGTTTGGTTCCGAACCCTCGGAACCGAGTCAGCCTAATACCAAGCTTGTGTACACCAAAAACTCTCGAGCCAACCTAATACCCACAAGGCCCTTCTCCCAGTTACCCCAGATCTCGTTTGCCACACAGCCATATAGCAGCATTTTACCGAGCTCTCCAGCTAAGTGTCATACTTTTATAAAATTTACTGTATTTTGAATTTTTTTCTGATCTAACTTTTTTTCTAACCTATTTCTATATCTAGCTCTACCCTCCGGGTATTTCTCATACCATTGTTGGTAAAGCCCTCTCCAGCCCTTGTGGTATCTTTGATACCATCGTTGGTATTTCTCTTTTTCTCTTCTGTACCTGCTATCTACTTGCTTGGTCGTGTATTGGATATGTCTGATAAAAAATGGACGTCCAGGTTCAAACATTGCACTTCCGGCAATGGCAAACTCCCAAACAGTGACTTGCATGATGATTGTGTTTATTGTCTGGGGGTTTCCCACCTCTCTGTGAAACCTCCTTGCCAGATTTGTCTAAGCTTTAGTCAGTGGACACTGAATGAGAGGAAAAACAGGCTTATTATGAAAGGCCTACTATCATCACCTTTCTCAGAGGCTGTTTCTGTGTCGGAAGTCTCAAACCCTACATTGAAGGACAATAAATGTCCACATTCCGATCCCTCTTCACTTGCTGGTGATAAGGGTAAGTCCCACAAACACAAGGCCCACAAGTCTTCTACAGAGCATAAGATTGCTCTCTCAGCTTTGACTATTCCAGTTCCAAGCTCAGCTCCAGTTGCCTCTGTGGACATTGCCATGACTTCTACGTTGGCACCACTTTCGGCACCGACATCTGCGGTACTGACTTCAACTACAGTAACAACTACGGCTCCAACATTATTGTCTTCGGTAGCCTTGGCACCAACCTCAACCCTCACTGCACTGAAGTCGGTTCCAATGATCCCCTCGGAGATGATAATAACTTCTACTCCAACTGTTTCTTCAGTGCTGAGTCCTTTCTCAGCACCGTTAGTCCCCCTATTACCAGTCTCCAAGTTGGAATCTTCGGTGCCAACAATTCAAACACCACCGACCCAGTACTCCCCTTCATTGGACCCATTTTTAGGCCAGGCTTTTAGCCCTTTTCTGGACTGGCCTGACCCCCCTTTCGGAGTGTCTGTAAGGTCCACCAGGAGTCTGTCTGAACTGGATGTGGTGTGCCTGTTGGATCAGCTGTTGACAGCCAGAGGGATTACAAATTTTCCAAAAACCCATCCCACTTCGGGATTTGGGTTTATTGCTCCCATGACTCCCACTTATTCTCCTCCCTTGGATCCTTCGGTTCTGAGGTCCATAGTTCTGATGTCCTTGGTGGGTACCCTTTTCTCGGCACCAACAGTGACTCTCTCTGAAGCATCGAGGCTCCCCCTTTGGGTTTCGGTTCCTATGGAGCCGTCCCTTCCTCAGTCTCATGGTTGAGGTGTGGAACCCTCGGTTCCCAGTACGGTTCCAAGTTTTTTATTGGTTCCGTCCTCGGATCCGGGGGCAGCACCTGCCCTGATCCTGATTGAGGTTCTGCCCCCAGGAGTGGGCCACGCAGAGCGGGGTGTGACCCCGGTTCCGAGATTGTCTTACTCTGTTCCGGGCTCCCATTCCTCTTGGGGCAGACCAGCTTTCCGGGTGATGGAGAGGGTACTTGTTTCTGGAAGTGCTCCTCCTGTGTTGGATCTTTCCCCTGCACCCTCTGAGCTACAGCTACCATGGGCCACCTCCCCAAGACACCAAGAGCACAAGCATCAGGAAACCCCTGTCCAGGGTAATCTCCCTTCCGAGTCTTCTTCAGATGTTCCCACTGAAGAACCCCCTTGGAAGAAAGCATGTAAGAGGAAACACCTTGACTCCCCGGAGGAGTCCCTCACTGAAGATATGGATTATGATGATGGGGAAGGGTCTCCACGGTCACCCCCTGATGATGTCTCCTTTGGAGACATCCTGGAAATATTGAAGCAGAGGGGTGACTGGAAGCCCTCCAATCCTTCCTCAGAGGAGTCTGTTTTCCTGCAAGCTTTCCACTCTCGACCTTCTACTTCTTGAGTGACCCCCCCCCCCCCGCCGACAAGTTAGTCCAGCTCATCTTGCAGTGTGCATGGAAGAACCATGACTCTATTGAGGCCATTCCCCGAAGACCAGACAAGATTCTTTCCCCACCAGAGGAGCAGCCCCACTGGTCTAGAGGATTGCCAGTAGACGCTATGGTGGTGGCGGCGGCCACGAAAAAGGACCTTGCGGAAGAAAGTCCTACTGTCCACCCACCCAACAGAGAGTCCCAAGAGGTGAACAGACTAGGGAAGTGAGTTTTTGCTTCAGCGACCTTTGCTGTCAGGTCACTGAATTACATGGCACATTTTACGTGGCTCCAAAGGGATCTCATCTCTGAACTTTCTGGAGCCGTCACGGGTCAAGTTTCTGACAGGGCAAGCACCAAGGTTGCTTCTCAGCTTGCCACTCTTGAGTCTATCTCCAACTTGTCCATGAGGTTGCTGTCCCATGCAACCGAAGGGTGGCTAGAGCTGTGGGTGCAGGTGTAGTTATGAGACGCCACGCCTGGATGTGCATCTGTGACCTTGCAGACTCATTCAAATCCTCCTTTTTGAATGCCCCTATCGAACCGTCCACTTTGTTCAGTTCTAAAGTGAAGGACACACTGGCCAGGTGCGAACAAGATGGAAAGACCTTGTCTGCCTTTGCCTATGTTTTTCCAAACATCAGCATTCCTTTTCCAGGAACCAGAGGAGTGGGAAGATATGGCACAAAAAATCTCAAGACCCTTTCTGCAACACACGTGGTGAGGATTCCCACAGAGGCAGAGGGGGTTCCAATGGTGGAAGACGCCCCTTTAGAGGCAGAGGGGGGGGGTCCCCAAAATCAAGACTCCAGGGATTCTTTCTCTGGATGATCTTATCAGTGCTCCTGAAGCATTGTCTGATTGATTTCCTCTGGAAGCAGTCAGGGCTCATTTTTCTCTGCACCAAACTGCCTGGCACTCTATTACAAACAATCGGTGGGTGCAGAGAAATATTTCCAGAGGCTATTACATCCCTCTAATATCTTGCCCAAAACCTTCAAAGTACCTTTCCAATGTTCCACTCAGTCAAAGGAAAGAGGTGGCTTCAGAGATCAGAAAGCTGTGTCAAAAAAGAGTCATCCAACCAGTGCCCCCAGACCAGTGCGGATCCGGTTTCTACTCAAGATTCTTTTTGGTGCCAAAAAAGACCGGGGACTGTAGACCCATTTTGGATCTCAGCTAACTAAACAAGTCAGTGGTTCAAACCAAATTCCGCATGGTCACTATACAATACATTCTCCCCTTTCTTCGGGAGGATGTTTGGATGTGCACAATAGACCTCCGGGATGCGTATTATCACATCAAAATGGACAAGCGCTCCAGGAGTCTCCTTCACTTACGACTAGGAGCCAGTCATTACCAATTTAGAGCCCTTCCATTCAGTCTCTCGATGACCCCCAGAGTGTTCACGAAATGCCTAGCAGTGGTAACAGTTCATCTGAGACCTCAGGGATTCCAGGTGTTTCCATATTTAGATTGGCTCCTCTCTGCCCCCACCAATTGCCTACTGATCATGGCCCTCCACTACACCCTCTCACGGGCAGAGTTTCTAGGCATCACAGTCCATTGGGAAAAATCCAATCTTTATCCTACCCAACAAGTGGAATTTATAGGAGCAGTATTCAATATTCAAACAAGCCAGGTTTCTCTCCCACCTCACAGGCTTCAGAGGCTAAGATCACAAGTGCAAGTAATACTCTGTCAAAGGAAGGTGTCAGCAAGAGAAGTTCTACAGGCTCTGGGGTCTATGGCGGCAGCCATCCCAATTGTCCCCCTGGAAAAATTGCATATGAGACTGTTACAATGGCTCCTTTTGTTCCAGTGAGTAGCAAATCTTCATCCTCTAAACTCACAGATCCTCATCACCAATTCCTGCAAGCAAGAACTTCTTTGGTGGATGAGGACAGATGAAATTCTTTGGTGTCGCCCCTTTCAGACTCCTTAACCCAATGCCATGGTGACCACGGACGCTTCCCTGATAAGGTAACGTTCTGGAGTTGAGAGCGGTGCTGTTGATGTTGCAGGCACTTCATCCACTTCTTCCATTGGGAATGATTGCAATCCAGTCAGACAATATCTCAGTAGTCTGGTACATAAACAAACAAGGAGGGACCAAATCCTACCCCTTGTGTCAAGAGACCATGATAATTTGGCACTGGGTGATAGCTTTCAACTGCTTTCTTATAGCAACGCATATCCCGGGGAGCTCCAACGTGATTGCAGACAGGCTGAGCAGATGCATCCTCCTTCCACACGAGTTGTCTCTCAATCCAAATGTGATGGCAGAAATTTTCAGCCATCGGGGCTAGCCTTGCTGTGATCATTTTGCTTCTCCTTCAAACAACAAATGCAAAGTGATCGTCCTTGCCCTATTATGGCCTCGACAGTTGTGGTTCCTCTTTCTCCGGTCTCACCTATTACAACCTCCATGGATCCTGGACACTTGTCAAGACTGAATCTCTCACCCCTAAGGGTTGACTCCCCCAAATCTGTCCACTCTCAAGCTGACAGCTTGGTTTCTCCACTTCCGTTAGTCACCAGGCAGGAAACCCTCTCCTCTCCCATTCGCAATATTATTCTGGCCTCCCATAAAACCATCCACCAGAAAACTCTACAGAGATAAGTGGAAAAGGTTCACTCTCTGTTCTAATAATCAGATGCTAGACCCTTTTTCAACTCCTGTATCTGTTATACTTCAATACCTTTCTGAGTTGTTTGACAATGGAGCTTCAGCTTCTACTATTCGAGTCCACTTAGCTATCTCCAATTTTCATAACGGTTTAAAAGGCATTCCTCTTATCTCCACCCACATTTGCAAGACCTTTCTCAAAGGATTTTTCCATAGCAGACCCCCAATCAGGCGGCCTGTAGAGACATGGAATCTATCTCTGGTGTTACAATCTCTCTCTTTACCTCCATTTGAGCCTGCTGCAAAATGTGACCTTGAAGTTCTATCATTGAAATCTCCGTTTTTGGTAGCGGTCACATCAGCTAGACGGATATCAGAATTACAAGCCTTATGCATCAAGAGTCCGTATCTTCTTCTTCTTCTTTCGGCTTTTCCTGGTTAGGGGTTGCCACAGTGGATCACCTGTCTGCTCATGATTGGCAGTGGAGTTTTACAGTGTCGAGTTGCCAGCCCGGCTCCCAACCTTCCACAGAAGACGCACACATGCACACACTCATGCCTATGGCTAATTTAGTGTGTCCAATCCACCTACCGCATGTCTTTGAGATGTGGGAGGAAACCGGAGCACCCGGAGGAAACCCACATGACCACAGGGAGGACATGCAGACTCCGTACAGAAGGCACCCCAGCTGAGAATCGAACCGGAGAACCTCTTGCTGTGAGGTGGCAACGCTAACCGCTGCACCACCGTGGCCGCCCATCAAGAGTCCGTATCTCATTTTTCATAAAGACAGAGTATCTCTTCATACTAATCCATCTTTTCTTCCCAAAGTGGTTTCTGATTTCTCTGTTAACCAGTCTATTGAGCTCCCATTGTTTTTCCCAAATTAGTACAATAAAGAAGAATACTGTCTACATTCATTGGACGTACATAGACAATTATGTTTCTACTTGTACAGGACTAAATCTTTCCACAAGTCAGATCAACTTTATATCTCCTTTTCTGGTCCAAGAATGGGATGTGCCATATCAAAAGTCACTTTATCAAAATGGCTCAGAAATTGTATTACTTTTTCATACTCTCTGGTGAATGAACCTAAACCTGTTAATATCAAAGCTCATTCAACGAGAGCCATTGCAACTTCTGTTGCTTTCCACTCCAGAGCTTCTATGGATGACATTTGTACAGCAGCCATCTGGGCTAGACCCCATACTTTCGTCAAACATTACAAATTGGACTTGGTCTCCAGGGGAAGAGCGGCCTTCATCTCAATGGTTCTCAGGAATGTTCTTCCATAAGGGCCACCCAGGTTTTCAAGTAGCTTGGGATTCTGTCCCATTAGTGATGAATGGGAAGAAGATTAACAACATCAGATAAAGAAGTCATGTCTTACCATAACATTCCATCTGTGTTGTTGATCTTCTTCCATTCATCACACCCCACCCTCCATCCCCCACCAAAGGCTCCTGGTGGATTTTATGTGCCCTTGTGGTGTTTCAGGGTTTCTGCGCAGAAATGGCCTCTGCTTTTCTTCTATATGTTGCATGCAAACTCAATCTGAGGTAACTAGGAGAAGGGCATTGTGGGTAGCAGCTTAGCTCGAGAGTTTTTGGTGTACGCAAGTGTCAGAAAAATATGTATTAATGTGTGGATTAGTAATATGCTTAGTGCATTTAGAGCTTAAAAAGGGTTAACACATTTATTCTATTTCATACTGCATAGATCTGTACAAACTGCAGATGCTTTCTGACCTTGTATTGTCAGCTAAAATCTTTGCTTATGCTTGGAAATTTACTGAGAAGCAGATGATTTCTGCTTGTGTTAGGAAAATAATGAATAGAACAATACTACTTGTATAAATGTTATGAGGCTTAGACAAGAAGTTCCGCTTGTGCTGTGAGAAAATACACAGCTGTAGAAGCTATAGATAATTAGAACAAAGACTGCTTGAAAATATGAACTGTAATCAGCATTTGCTTATGCCTGAGTTAGAAAAGTACCTTGAAATGTAACACATGTATTAGAATTGTACAATAGGGGCCTGTAACGGATTAGTGCCCACCAAGGCCAGGTTGTTTTTATCAAAAAGTTTCTCACAAATCTAGTCATGTCAGCAGAAAATCTGAGTAACATCTGCTGTAGAACAATACTGAAAGTTGTGTTTGATTACGTCAGCCATAGAAGGCCATGTCTTGTAAAACAGTATAAGAATAGCATACTTCCTGTTAGTAGTTAGGCAAAATCTTGTATTTGCATGTTTTTGTCTCTTTGCAGCAAGTTATTAAATGTGCCTTAACTGAACCTTATGTGTATTGGTCTTTGAAGTTTTTTCCTTTGACAGATTGGTCCTTCGGACCGGAAACCCTCATTTCGCCTCGGATCAGACAGGCCAGGTGGCTTGAAACCATACGAGGAAGAAACCACATAGTTTCTTCTTATTTGAAAAGCCCTCCGACTGAATTGTCGTACAAAAGAGGCCAGCCACTTTCTGATCTGCGACTGAAGGATGGGTTTACTCGAACCAGGTGATCAATCACGAAGGCTCAGGTAAGGTGAATCTACCTTTTTTTTCCTGTTTTAGATCAGGGACTAGATTTGTATTGTTTTGTTAAGACTTTGTTTATACAAGTCAGGGACAAAAAGATTATTGTCTTGTCATAGATCAGGGAAACAGAGCAGGTAGGCAGTCATTCTGAAGAGACTATAACAAAATCCGTGGTACCACGTTAAAAACTAAGGAGTTACATAACGATTAAAAGGGTAGAACAGAATGGGTAATAATTGCACAAAAAGACCCCAAAATCCGCGGTTAACCGAAGACACGAAATACATGCAGTCACAGCGTGCTGATAATATTAAATACTATTCAAAATGGGTTAATAAGTATGAATTTGACGGTAAATTAGAAAAATCCTCACTTGTCAAACTTGTCAAACAGCTTAAAACTGATTCTAAAGGTCGGGTAAAAAAAGCAATGTCAATTAGGAATTCCTCAGGCACACAGGTGGGTTGAGGAAGTAAACCGAAGGGAACAAAAGAGTAATAATTCAAAAGCAATGTTTTTAGATAAGGAGGATAATAACTTAGTAATAGCATCGGCCCCCCTGCCTCCCTTACCAGAATATAAGGCAAGTGAACAAGTTAGTCCACCCCCGCGATATCCTGCTGTCACTGTAAATAGAGACACTACAAAAGCGAAACCGTTTATTAGAGATCCCGTCGAGACCAGGTCTCGAACATGGGCAGGAAACTCAAAAGGGGACATTGAGTTATATCAAATGGGTAGAAATTCACGATCCATGAGTGAAGAAGAAATATGTCCACTTATAGAAGTGCCTAATCCTCAGGCAGGACAAGAAGGTCAGGACCCAACTATTCTAGTGTATAGACCCTGGACCCCGGAGGACATCCGGAAAGCCACGGAGGGAATTCCCCATGCAAAAGTTAATTTTAGAAAGTTTTTGGAAGATTTGCAAGGAATGAGGC
Organism: Protopterus annectens; assembly: GCF_019279795.1. Lineage (NCBI taxonomy): Eukaryota > Metazoa > Chordata > Ceratodontiformes > Protopteridae > Protopterus > Protopterus annectens. The sequence goes on from NC_056734.1 coordinate 804,413,478, forward strand.
TAAGTTATAATTTAAACGGAGAAGAGGTAGAAAAAGTAGTCAGACAAATTGTGGGACCAGATTGGCACATGATTAGTGGCGACTGGAATCCCCATGACGCTGCACTCAGGCCCCTCCCACATAGCAGCGCAGAGCTAGACAACAGAGTGAAAGGTCTTACAGACCGAATCTCTGAGAAATGGAAGCCTAGGGCAGACTGGACTTGCATTAATCAATGCATCCAACAAGAAGGTGAGACTGTTGACAGATATTATGCCAGACTGTTAGAATGTTTTAATAACCATTGTGGAATGCAGGTTCCTGAAGATCAGACACATGATTCCCCATATGAGCAGCAGTTAAAGAATGCATTTTTGAAAGGCAGTATTGCACCCATAAGCAGTTTTATCACAAAGCACATGGTAGATCATCGTACAAGCAGGTTATAGTCACTAGTCGAATATGCTAGGCATGCCGAAAGGCATTTTAATAGCAAAAAGAAAAAGAAAGCCCAAGTATTTTCTGTAGAAGATGGAGCAGAAGTTTATGTAGTACAGTCCGGGAAAAAGGGCAAGAGAAATGCCCAGGGAAACAAACAATCTGATCAGCGATCAGAGGACTTTGAAGGGCGAAAGAAAAGGGGTGATTGTTTTAAATGCTGTAAAAAGGGACACTTGGCAAGGGATTGGAAGAAAAACAAGAAAGCAACCACAGAAGACAAGGAGGGTGAGGACTGACTATATGATAGCCAGGAATCACTAGAAGGGGATAGCAGAGAAAGGACAAATGAGAATGTGATACAGGGAGTAGAGAATGTGACAGAAGAAATAGAGGAAGTGCAGGAAGTCACGGATAGTGAAGAAAATGAAATATTGGATTTAGCTTTATTGAGCTTAGAGCTCTATTTAGCAGACACGAAACCAGAAGTTACACTCCTGGTAGAAGGGGGGAAGTCAGATTCTTGTGTGACTCAGGGGCATCACGGAACCTGATACATCCCTCCAAACTGCCAGAGAACTCAGAGTCACCCGATTACATACTAGTGAAAGCAGCTAATGGACAGCTGTATCAGGAGCCCCTCTCCCATAATATTGCGATAACTGATCCTGTCTCAGGATTGACCCAGAAAAGCAAAATTGTTGTTTCTGCAAAATGAACAGTAAATCTCTTGGGCAGAGACCTTATGCAGCTATTTGGTACAGCAGTAGTTCCGACTATGCAGGGTATGGAAGCACAGTGACAAATTGATACCTTTGCAGTGCAATCGAAGGGTGAAATGTTTTATTGGTACAGCCAGGACTTGGTTACGACTGGTCCAGGGGCAGTGACCGAAAAATTGATGAACATAGCCATCAGCAAGTTCCCCTCCCTTCACATTGATAAACAACATTTGTTGCACTGTACTCTGTATTATTGTAACACACCAGGACCTGATAAGGAATATGAGTAAGAATTGTTTAGAAATCGTGCAAACAGATTGATATTACGTAATCTGTACTGGGACACAGAAGGGAACAGTGTAGCCAGCTGTTCATTGCCCCAGGAATTCTTTGCATTTTATAAATCTAATCGATTACCACATGTTAGCTTAACTAAGGACAAGAATGTAAAATGGGTAGACTTAGGAGAAAAAGTCACGAGATGGGAAAAACAGACAGAGTTAGAACTGTCAGAACAGGGAATACAAATGCAGAAGTTGAATTGGATAACTCAGACCCACCCAGCTGTACACTTGCAGTCTAGCAAGGACAGCTGATTAGCACTCCTATTAAAGGAGGAAGAGAATGCCTTACAGAATATACCAGGAACTCTTTGGTCAACAGGAAAGTCAGATGTAGGACTTATTCGTACAGCAGGACCAGTTACTATTATGCCAAAATCAGCATTTAGGCCACAAAAAAGACAGTATCCCTTAAGAAAAGATGCAGAGGTAGGAATCATACCTATTATAGCAGCTTTACTTAAGGAAGGGGTACTGGTGGAATCTCCTGATTCACCATGTAACACACCCTTATTTCCTGTTAAGAAAGCGAATGGAGAGTGGCGTATGGTCCAAGATTTACAAGCTATAAATGAATGACACAGTAATACCAAGGGCACCTATGGTGCCAGACCCACACACTCTGTTGAATGATTTAAAACCTCAACAGAAATATTTTTCTGTGGTAGATATCAGCAATGCGTTCTTTTCGATACCGATACACCCTGACAGCCAGTATTGGTTTGCATTCACATTTCAGGGGAAAAGGTATACATATATGCGACTACCACAGGGATATTGTGAAAGTCCGACAATATTCTCACAAGAAATGGCAAGTAACTTGGCGGGATTTACCCCAGTGAGAGGCAGTCAAATTTTACTTTATGTAGATGATATCCTGTTGGCAGCCCCCACCCAGCAAGATTGTAAAGAAGATACCATAGCGCTATTACAATTTTTAGCCACTGAAGGACATAAAGTAAACAAAAATAAACTGCAGCTTTGGAAAAAACAAGTTAAATACCTAGGATATGTAATATCCAAGGAGGGTAGGACATTAGATGAGGACAGAAAAATAGCGATTTTGCAAGCACCAAAACCCACTACCAAGAAGGAAATGATGTCCTTCCTGGGTACGACTAATTTTTGTCGAAGCTGGATTCCAAACTATGCCTTGGAATCTGCACCGCTGACTAACCTGATTTATAAAAAGCCTATGGCAGCACAGGATTTGTTACAATGGACACCAGAAGCAGAATCTGCTTTTTGCAAACTGAAACAGTTAATAGCGTCCTCATTAGTTTTGGGATTACCAAACTATCATAAACGTTTTTTCCAAACTGTAGATTGTAAGCAAGGTTATATGACATCAGTTTTAACACAGCAGCATGGGGACAAGCAACGCCCTATCACTTATTATTCATCACAACTGGACCCAGTGGCACGGTCTTTACCTCACTGTGTACAAGCAGTAGTTGCAGCTGCAATGGCAGTACAGGCTTCGGCCTCAGTAGTTTTGTTCCACCCTCTCACATTGAGAGTGCCTCATGCAGTCGCAATTTTTACTGCAAGAGAAGGTAGCATATCTTTCCCCTGCTAGGCATCTTTCCTGTATGACTATATTGTTGAGCCAACCTCATATGACAATTGAACGATGTACGACTTTGAACCCTTCTACCTTGCTCCCAACCCCTGCAGATGGCACACCACACAGCTGCCTGCAGGTGATTGAGCAAAAGACACTGCCTAGAAAAGATCTTATGGATGTCCCCTTGGATGATGCCAAGGTGACATACTACGTGGATGGTTCATCCAAAAGTGGTCCTGCAGGACAGAACCTAGTAGGATATGCAGTAGTTTCTGATACTGACATTATAGAAGCAAAATTTTTACCACACACTTTATCTGCACAAGCAGCAGAATTGATTGCCTTGATACAGGCATGTACCTTAGCAAAGGGTAAATGTGTGAACATTTTTACTGACAGCCAGTATGCTTTTTCTACTGTACATGTTTTTGTGCAACAGTGGAAAAACCGGGGAATGATAACATCTACTGGCAAACCAATCAATCATGCCCAGTTTATTTTAGATCTTTTAGAATCTATTCAGTTACCTCAGAAAGTAGCTATGTGTAAACGCACAGCTCATACCAAGCAACAGGACAGGATTTCAAAAGGTAATGCGAGAGCTGATACAGCTGCAAAGCAAGCAGCTTCAGAAGTATTTCTTTTGAATGAGGAATTACAACCCTCTGAGATTTTAGACTTAGAAATGTTAAAGACAATGCAGACACTTACTAAGCAAGCTGAAAAACAAAGATGGGCAAAATGAGGAGCAATTCTCGAAAAGGGGCTGTACATGTCTAAAGAAGGGAAACCGATATTACCGTCTAATTTGTTTAGATATGCAGCTTTGTTGAGCCATGGGCAGTGCCATGTCTCAACAAGGGGGATGGTACAGCTGGTGAACCAAGTGTTCATGACATACAGATTCTTAAACTACTCTAAAAAACTTTGTTTGATGTGTCACGTTTGTAATAAACATCATGCACAAGGGACGTTAAAGCCTAAGCAAGGGAGTTTCCCTACACCACCGTATCCGTTTCATACTATCTGTATGGATTTTATAGAATTAAACAAATATGAAAATAAGAAGTATTGTCTTGTCATTGTAGATATGTTTTCCAGATGCGTGGAAGCCTTTCTGACTAAAAATCCAGATGCGGCAACGGTGGCAAAAGTTCTCGTTAAAGAAATCATCCCTAGATTTGGCATTCCGGAAAGGATCTACAGTGACAATGGCACACACTTCGTAAACTAGACCATACAACAGTTAAGTAAACATTTTTGTATTTCTTTAAAAAATCATTGTGCGTATCACCCACAATCTGCAGAGCTAGTAGAGAGGCATAATGGGATTTTAAAGAGTAAGCTAAGGAAGTTAATAGTAGAAACACAGAGAAATTGGGTGTACTGTCTGCTCCTGGCACTGTTGAGCATGAGAACTGTTCCGAATGCAAAAGGATTGACTCCTTTTGAAAAACTATTTGGAAGGACTTATTATATACCTCAGTGGAAATCTCTCATGCCCACAGACCAGGAAGCTGACAGTACACTAGATGAGTATATGAGAAACCTGTTGAATTCTAAACATCTGCTGCAGTCAAATTCTGTTTTAGATAAAAAAACGAACCAGACCGTCAGAAGTGGCAGTGCCCCCGGGTACCTGGATCTGGGTGAAGACAGTAAAGAAGAAGAATTGGGCGTCACCAAAGTGGGAAGGTCCATATCAAGTGCTTCTGTCGACACCCACTGCAGTCAAGATAGCGGAGAGCGCCTCTTGGATCCACCTGACGCACTGCAAATTAGTTAAAAACTTTGAACTGGACAAAAATCTTGTCACATGCCAAGAGTAAAAATGATAGAGTCCAGAAGAAACAGGAATGCAGAACAACCCTTTCCTCAGATGTATTGCATAATCATCCTGTTAACTGTACTAGTGACAATAATCTTTTTGCTGTGGCCTTTCCTTTTCTCAGCCACACAGACTGAACTGAATAAACGTGAAGCATTACTCATAGACTGGCATCCAAACTTTAACACTTACCAGGCAATTAAATATGTGTATGCTGAGACTTTCAATGTTTCAAATAGCTGGATTTGCACAGCTTTGCCCGACAGCATACGGGAGGGGTTATTAATGACTACAGTGCCCCTAGGGGTCAATGAGACCTAGGAAAACTTGATTTATGATACCTCAACCATTACATCACAAGATAAAATAGCATTGCACTTGTCTTTTCCACAAAAGGGAACTGTGTGTTTTTATAAAAATGATACTGTTCAGGTGGGTTGGAGCAATTGCAATGTGACTGTTCCTTATAAATGTTACACTAAAGGTAACAATGCAGATTTTTATTGTAATACAAATTATGATTCATTTCTTGGATTGATGCACAAAACACTTGATGAAGTAAAACATAATTCTGTTCTTTATAAACAACTGTCTATAATTGATAAAAAAATGTTTCATGCAGGGCAAATGTATATTCATAGCAAAGTTACTACTAAAGTGGAGGACTGTTATTTTGTGTGTGGCAGAAAAGCATACAAATGGTTACCTGAGAATTGGTCTGGCAGTTGTTTTTTGGGCTACCTGGTTCCGGCCATACGACACACTGCAGTTTTGCCTCGAGGGAAAATTCGAAATGTCTGAAAGGTCGTCAAGAAACCTGTAAATCCAGTGGGACAAATCGATGCGTGTTGGAAAATTCATCATTCTATTGGCAATGGACTGACACACATGTACTTGAGTGATAGTGTTATATTGTGGGCAGGCATATTACCAGCATATGGAGCAGTGAAATCGATCTGGGAGCTGAGAAAACTGTCTAAACTTCTCGAAGTGATGAGCAATGCAACTTTTTCCGCCCTCGAATTGGTGACTGATGAACTGAATGCCATGAGAATTGTAGTGCTTCAAAACCGCATGGCTCTCGACTTCACCCTAGCGGCGAGAGGTGGTACTTGCGCTTTAATCCAAGAAGAATGCTGTTCGTATATTCCTGACCATAAGCATGAGATAGACAATCATCTTGAGGTAATTCAGCAAGTGTCGGCCATGACCAAACCAGGCCCAAACCCACTGATGGACTTTTTCCAGAAATGGTTTGGGGGGTGGGGTACCATCCTAATGAACATCCTGATTGCCATTTGTGTAGGAATGCTCCTATTGGGAGTATGTGTTTGTTGTGGTATCCCCTGCATGAAAAGACTGATTAAAGACTTTATAGACATGTCAGTTTCTGAAACCTTATATCAAAGTACTGAGTTTGAAGAACTGTTAAAAGATTGAAAATGCTTTCATAAGTTTAAACTGAATGACTCTCTTAACTGCAAATCCTGAGTGGGAAGAGGTTAGGAGAAGAAAACAAACTGTTTATGCTTATTTTGAAAGTAAAATAAAAGTATTAAAAGGAGGGAAATGTCAGAAAAATATGTATTAATGTGTGTATTAGTAATGTGCTTAGTGCATTTAGAACTTAAAAAGGGTTAACACATTTATTCTATTTCATACTGCATAGATCTGTACAAACTGCAGATGCTTTCTGACCTTGTATTGTCTTTGCTTATGCTTGGAAATTTACTGAGAAGCAGATGATTTCTGCTTGTGTTAGGAAAATAATGAATAGAGCAATACTACTTGTATAAATGTTATGAGGCTTAGACAAGAAGTTCCGCTTGTGCTGTGAGAAAATACACAGCTGTAGAAGCTATAAATAATTAGAACAAAGACTGCTTAAAAATATGAATTGTAATCAGCATTTGCTTATGCTTGAGTTAGAAAAGTACCTTGAAATGTAACACATGTATTAGAATTGTACAATAGGGGCCTGTAACGGGTTAGTGCCCACCAAGGCCAGGTTGTTTTTCTCAAAACGTTTCTCACAAATCTAGTCATGTCAGCAGAAAATCTGAGTAACATCTGCTGTAGAACAATACTGAAAGTTGTGTTTGATTACGTCAGCCATAGAAGGCCGTGTCTTGTAAAACAGTATAAGAATAGCATACTTCCTGTTAGTAGTTAGGCAAAATCTTGTATTTGCATGTTTTTGTCTCCTTGCAGCAAGTTATTAAATGTGCCTTAACTGAACCTTACGTGTATTGGTCTTTGAAGTTTTTTCCTTTGACAGCGAGCTTGGTATTAGGCCAGCTTCGTTCTGAGGGCTCGGAACCAAACCCATCAGTGATGAATGGAAGAAGATCAACAACACAGATGGAATGTTATGGTAAGACATAACTTCTTTTTTCCCTTGGTATTTTAGGGGATTTTCTTTCCTGAATAAAGGAGACAATCAGTTTTTGAACCTTAGCATTTACATTTGACATGTAAATCTGTAGTATATGCCTTGCTAAAAAATATACTTTCATAGAAAAACATTTTAACTGCTGAGTCTCTAGCCAAAAAAATGAAGATGTAAACTCTTATACTACCATATCTATCATAGCCTTATATATTTCCCCTGGCAATAACATCACAACAGCAGAGGGCATTCTGTCCTGGGCATCTACCCATATACTTCAAGAAACCATCATCCTTGGCAACCTTAACATAGACTGGGCCCAAACTACCTCTACTACCAGTATTAATGAGTATTGTTTCTCCCAGCTCATTCATTATTTAATGAAATCTTGGAAAGTGAGAGGATGCCTGAGGAGTGGAAAAAAAAGTGTTTTGGTACCGATTTTTAAGAATAAGGGTGATGCGCAGAGTTGTAGTAACTACAGAGGGACAAAATTAATCAGTCACAGCATGAAATTATGGGAAAGAGTAGTAGAAGCTAGGTTAAGAAGGGAGGTGATGATTAGTGATCAGTAGTATGGTTTCATGCCAGGAAAGAGCACTATAGATGTGATGTTTGCTCTGAGAGTGTTGATGGAGAAGTACAGAGAAGATGAGAAGGAGTTGCATTGTGTCTTTATGGACTTAGAGAAAGCATATGACAGGGTGCCTAGAGAGGAGTTGTGGTATTGTATGAGGAAGTTGGGAGTGGCAGTGAAGTATGTAAGAGTGGTACAGGATATGTTTAAGGGTAGTGTGACAGCAGTATGATCTGCAGTGGGAGTAACAGATGCGTTTAAGGTAGAGGTGGGATTACATCAAGGCTCAGCTCTGAGCCCTTTCTTATTTGCAGTGGTGATGGACAGGTTGACAGACGAGATCAGACAGGAGTCCCTGTGGACTAGGATGTTTGCAGATGACATTGTGATATGTAAAGAGAGTAGGGAACAGGTTGAGTAGACCCTGGGGAGGTGGAGATATTCTCTAGAGAGGCGAGGAATGAAGGTCAGCAGGACTAAGACAGAATATATGTGTGTGAATGGGAGGGAGGATAAAGAAATGGTGAGGCTGCAGGGAGTAGAGTTGACAAAGGTGTATGAGTTTAAATACTTGGGATCAACAGTTCAGAGTAATGGTGAGTGTGAAAGAGAGGTGAAGAAGAGAGTACAGGCAGGATGGAGTGGGCGGAGAAGAATATCAGGAGTGATTTGCGACAGACGAGTACTAGTAAGAGTGAAAGGGAAGGTCTACAAGAGGATAGTGAGACCAGCTATGTTATATGGGTTGGAGACAGTGGTATTGACAAAAAGGCAGTAGTCATTGCTGAATGTGGCAGAGTTAAAGATGTTAGGATTTGCACTGGGTGTGATGAGGGTAGACAGGATTAGGAATAAGTATATTAGAGGGTCAGCCCAGGTTGGACAGTTTGGAGACAAAGCCAGAGAGGCAAGATTGCGTTAGCTTGGACATGTGCTGAGGAGGGATGCTGGGTATATTGGGAAAAGGATGCTAAGGATGAGGCTGCCAGGTAAGAGGAAAAGAGGAAGGCTTAAGATAAAGTTTATGGATGTGGTGAGAGAGGACATGCAGGTGGTTGGTGTGACAGAGCAAGATGCAGAGGACAGGAAGAAATGGAAACAGATGATCTGCTTTGGCAACCCCTAATTGGAACAGCCAAAAGAAAAAAGAAGTTTCTGTCAGCTCATCGGTACACAAACAAGATATAACGAGGCCCCTCATCTAAGGACTGTACTCTAGACTGGATTCTCTCAACTAAACCCAGTAATATCTATAACTATGGCACATTATTTGGCAACCTAAGCATCACACATTGAAGAATGTGCATAAAATATCCAGTTTTAATGCAGACAATTTCATCTCCACTCTCAAGCAATACAACTGGAATATGTTAAATAAATCTTCCTTTAGATGAAGCCAGCCGCGAATTTAACAAATCCTTTACCAGTACACTGAATGAACATGCTCCCATCAGGAGAAAAAGAGAAACTTAATCCAGTAACATTGCTATCTAAAAACAGTAGGCATCTAATGCTGCTTAAAGATAAAGCCTGAAAAGCATGGCATGCCAATTTAATGTACAGCAGGTACACCAAAATAATCCTAAAAAATTCCAGTCATCTGTTCAAAAATTTGCTAAATCCAAGCCAAGGTCAACACTCCTTTCCCTTCCCACAAGATACTTCATCAATAATCACTAATAACTTTAACAAATGCTTCCTTCAAGCTGTAGCCTCACTTATCAAAGACAACCCCACCATCAGACCAACGGCCCACCACCAAAACTCCATAAAAGCTCACTTCTCACTCAAACTTGTCTTTACCTCCACCATAGGAAAATATCTACTAAAGCTAAAAACTACAAGAGCTGTTAAAGACAACCTTCCTTCTGTATTTCTAAAAAATTGCAGCTGATGCTCTGTCATATCCAATATCTATACTAATGAACAGATCCATTCTAGAATCTCATCTCCCAGCCATTTGGAAGAAGGCATGTATACTTCCTCTTCACGAAGGAGGACCCTCTGCTGACTACTACAACTTCAGACCAATTGCCGTCCTGTTACCATTATCTAAAATATTATAAAAGTTCATCTACTCCCATTTACTGCAATATCTTACCTTAAACAATCTTCTCTCCCACACACATCCATGGTTTTCGTCCCAACCATAGCACCACTACTGCCCTACTTCACTTTGCTGACACTAGGTTTGCAGTGTTTCTGTTTTTATTAGTGATAGCTTCCTTATTATTAGACATGTCCAAAGCATTCAACACCATCTGGCACCATAAACAATTAGTAAAACTTTTATCTTTAGGTCTCTCCCCCTCCTCCCTCTCCTGGTTTAACAGCTATCTAACAGAAGGATTCCAAGCAGTCAAATAACAGCAACAATATTTATAATTTCTACCTATTACTGTAGGAGTGCTACAAGGTTCCATACGTGGACCCCTCCTGTTTAATATATTTATAAATGATCTGCACACTGCTTCCAAGCACGTCACTCTTGTACAATATGCAGACAACTCTATACTCATCTGCACAGCCTCTAACCTACAAAAACTTTGAGAAATTACTCAGAAATCCTTTACATCACATCATTGAATTCTAGCTAGACAACTCACAAGTCCTACTTAACCTCTCCCAAAAAAAAACAGAACTAGTACTTTTCACCTCTAAAACATTCACCCAAAGCAAAACTCTTGTCAACATTACTTCATTAAATAACACCTTGATTGAGCACGTCCGTAACACCAAACTCTTAGGAGTTACCATTGATTTGACCTATACTTTCAAACTGTTATTTAAAAAAAAAAAAAAAACAAGAAAAGCTTGGCCTCTTATTTAGAACACAACCATACCTAACAGACAGAACCAGAGAACCCATAGGTAAAGCCTACCTCCTACCTACCCTTATTAATGCCTCCTCAGTCTTTACTAAGCTACAAATGTCTACGCAAAAAAAAAGCTGGCTGGAGCAATGCTACAATAAAATAGCTCACTTTGCTGAAAATCACCCCTTTAGAACTCATCACTGTTCTGCCCTTAACTAAATTGGACTGAACTCTCACATTATCTCCACTATAGTCAGCTACTGCTAGCTCATACTATACTACCCTGATAAGTGTCCAGCACTAAAAGACATGCTTTAACACTACCACTCTACCAAAGGTCTTCACGCTAAAGTCAAACTCCTAATTTCCTACACTAAATCCCCAAAAAACTCAAACTCTGTAGCTACCCTCTAGAATGCCCTTCCACATACTCTCAGACTTCATGAAAGCCAACAAACATTCAAAACACATTTAAGAAAACAACCTTTCAATGTCCTGGCTCTGTAGCTGTTCATTTCCATGATAAGTATAACATTTCTGCTTTCTTTCTCTTCTGCTTTACCTCTGCTCTACTCTTCTCTGTTTCCAGCTATCACTCTGTCTTCACCCACCTTCACCTTCTAGCTATGGCTGTCTTAACTCTTTTAACACTCATTTCATTTATATCTCAAAATTAAATCAACCTTTTGCTATCCACCCTTTGTAAATAATAGCAGTCTATATTGTGACATCTATCCTACTGCATAATTATTTATTTAACTTTATCTGTATAAAGTATAATTAGTATAAGAAGCCTTACTATTATATGCATAGTTAGTATCTTATCTATTTTGACATTGTAAAAATTATTTTAATTGTGTTCTTCCTGATATTCTTGATATTATAGAAGTTAAAAGACTTTTATTGTATTTCATGCACTGAAGCTTTACTCCCAGGGCTTCCAATGAAAAGGAGCTTTTGTGTCCAGCCGGACTTCCTTGATCAACAAATGTAAAATAAATAAATATAACTTTCTCCATTTACAAAGCATTATTCTAAGTTCATCTAAAAAGGATTTAAGATTAAGATTAATCATTCAATCAACATTGTACGGTAATACCCATATATATACTATCTGTGATTTCATGGGGAAATAATCTACATTACACTCTAGCAGGTGCCACTTGCCTCTATCATTTAAGGGAAACAAACTGGACTTCTTAGGATTCATGGTCAATCCAGATATGTTACTAAAAACCTCAAATATCTTTATGACCTCACTGATAACACGTGCTGGGTCTTGAAGCCATAAAACACTGTCATCCACAAACCACTTGGAGCTAACTAGTTCTACAGATGTTATAAAAATGTACCACTGTTGGTAGTGTTGCCAGATGAGAGCTGCAAGGGTTTCTAATGTTAATATGAATAACAGGGGAGAGCGCGCACCCTTGTCTTGTGCCTGTCTGCAATAGAAATGGGTCAGAAAGGACTCCTATTTGTAAAAACCTGTGATAGTGGTTCCTTATACAGTTATTTTCATCTATCCAGGAAATCTCCTTGTATACAACAAGCCAGTACAGTATCCCATAAATATGACCACTGTATAGAGTCAAAGGCCTTCTGGAAATCTAAAAATAAAGCTGCTGTAGGTACATTAGAAAACTTAATACAGGGCAGTTGAACCACATTAAGGCACATATGGACCGATTCTGCACCCCCCCCCCCCCCCGTTGTCCTTTCACAAAAAGTTATTGTGTAGGGTGTATGAAGTCATTTATTACTCTCTTGAAATGCCTGGCTAAGATCTTAGCATACATCATCTTTTCCATCTGTAGTAAGGAGTTTGGTCTGTATTCCACAGGAGAAAAAATTCCCTCCTTATTAGATTTAACAGCAGGACTATAGTCTCCAGCCACAATGTCCATGGAGATATTTCATTGTCCTGTGATGCTTGAAAAGCCAAGAGAAGGAGTTTAACCAGAAATGCTTTAAGGGATTTATAAAATTCTTCTGACAACCCATCTAGCTTTGACACCTTACCCTGTGAAAGACTATTAATACTAGTAATGACTTCCTCTATAGTTATAAGCTAATTTAAACATTGATGTTAAGTTGTCAATCTCACCTTCATTCTTGCAGGATGGGTTTCGTAGCCGATCCTCGGCTCCGACTCGGCCTATACTAAAGCTCGAGAGCTATTTCTACCGGCTCGAGGCTACCCTATATAGTTTCATAGTTTCATAGTATAGTACTAGGCTATCTGCCCTGGGGCATTTGTAAGCCTAGCCATAGTGATGTGGCTTTTGCCACCCCATGAAATGGTACAAAAATGTACAGAATAAATCTAGAATACTGTGCCTTTGTCTAGTAGTGACACAATGAAGGTCCCCTTATATAATAGAATTAGTTTACTGTGCCCCTGTCTAGCAGTGACCCAGATGTGACCCCTGGGGTAAATTTTCGATCTCCCATCCACTCATCAAGATTTCTCTTGAAGAGAGTTAGTGAGGGGCTCTGCATATTACGAACTGGGATCCTGTTCCAAAGCATGGGAAGCCTTTGGGTTATGAATCTATCCCTCCAGCATGTCCTATTCATACTTGTGCCGAGGTTTAAGTCTTTAGCTCTCGTGGTCCTGATGGATTTGGATTTTTTGAGGTGTAGCATGTCCATCAAATCCTGATTGGACATGGCCTTGTACGTCAGGCAGAGATCACCCCTGAGCAGGTGGTATGCCACTGAATAGAGCTGAAGTTTCTTTAGTCTGGCGGAATAAGACATATGCTGGAGACCCTTGATCCTTTTGGTGAGGTACTTCTGTGGTCTCTCCAGCTGTTGCAAGTGCCGGGTGAGGTACATACCAAATGGGGCATTGTACTCAATCATGGGTCTGATGAGGGAGGAATATAAGGGTACAATGACATCCTTGGATCTGGATGTGAATCCCTTCATGATGAGGTGTGCAAGGTAGAATGTTTTTCTAACCACTTTGGCAACGTGGGTGTCAAATGAGAGGTCGCTGTCTACTTGGGTCCCTAGGTCTCTGATTACTTTTTCCATACTCAGTGGGTTGCTGTCTATGTGATAATTTGTGGGTACTTTGTTTTTCCAAAGGGATGACTATACATTTTTTGGCATTTAGTTTAAGGCCGTGACTACGGCACCAGTTGTCCGTTTCAGTCAGGCCTTTTTGTAGGATGTGTGTGTCAGCTGGTGTATCAACTATGGCGCCTAGTTTGCAGTCATCTGCGAACTTTGTCAGCCACAGCCCTCCCATGTTTGCTTTAACATCTGAGAAATAAATGCCGAACAAGAGGGGTCCCAGGACAGATCCCTGTGGGACACCACTTGTGACTGGCTTTGAGTCTGACATTGCTCCAGCGATTTTAACTTTATGGGTTCTGTCCTTTAGCCAGTTTGCAACCCATCTAGTGACATAGGGGTTTACTTTTAAGCTGTTTAGCTTATCTATGATGCCTGAGTGGGGTATTGTGTCGAAGGCCTTAGCCAAGTCCAGGTATGCTGTATGGACTGCTTTGCCCTCATCAATGGCTCTAGTGACTGTTTCAAAAAAGTCAACCAGGTTTAAAAGGCAGGATCTGCCCTTCACAAAGCCGAACTGGGTGGGGTCAAGTGTCTGTAGGTCCCCTATGTCTCTGTTTATGAGTTCCATAATGATTCTTTCCATAGCTTTGCAGACCAGGCTAGTTAAGCTTATGGGGCGGTAGTTTCCAGGGTCTGTAGAGGCACCCCCCTTGTGGAGTGGGACCATTGTTGCTGTACGCCAGTGTACAGGTACATAACCCGAAGTAAGGCTAAGATTAAATAGCATTTTTATGTGTGGGTTTAGCTCCTCTTGGAATCTCGTAACACACACCCCGGGATACCGTCAGGTCCCATTGATGCTGTGTTTTTTGCTTTGTTTAGGGCGGTTCTTACTTGGACATCTGAGATGACAGGTAGATTACATTCAGCTGGGATAAGTATTTCTTCTTTTGGGGGTGAAGGAGGCGAGAAGTTTGCACTGAACCTGTCAGCCAGAATGTTAGCAATATCTGTGGGTTCAGTGTATTTTTTGTTGTTGTGAACCAACTCAGAGCATATCTGAGGGTTTCCGCCCAGGTTTCTAACATAGCTGAAGAAGGCTTTGTGGTTATCTTTAGTGTCCTTAGCTATTTTTCTCTCAAAGTTTGCCTTGGATGTTTTTATGAGAGAACGTAGTTTTCTGCTAATTTTGATCAGAGACGTCTTCCCTTCATGGGATTTCGCTCTGACGTGCAGTAGCTTCCTTCTTTTGTTATACAATTTGTTTATGGCTGAGGTCCACCAGACAGGACGCTTACATTTGGTGGAGAGGGACTTGGATTTGTTTGGGATTGCATGATTCATGCATTCCTGGATATGTCCATAGAAAGCATTTGTGAAGGATTCGGCATTGCGGGATGTGGTATCCACTGGCACAGTGGGCTTAAAGGATACCATCTCATTCTTAAGAAGAGTGAAGTCTGCTTTTGAGAAGTTTTTCACTGTGGTCTTTTGTGATGGGGGTGGAGGTGGGATATGTATATCCAGGGTGATTAGTTTGTGGTCAGATCTCACTAGTGAGGGGTATACTTCTGGTGTGGAGCATTTTATCCCCATGTTTGTGATGATCAGGTCTAGTATATTTTCTCCCCTAGTGGGAGAGGTGACTAGTTGTTCCAGTGCATTTGAATTTATGAATTTCAGGAATCTTTGGGCTAGGGTATTAGGGCTAGAATAATGTACCCAATCTATGTTTGGGTAGTTGAAGTCTCCCAGTATGATGGTATTTTGTGATACATTCATATCCTCCAATGTCTTCAGGAAGGCTGAGTGGGGTTCTTGAGATTGGGAGGGTGGTCTGTAACATGCTACCAGTTGTATAGCAGTTTTGCCTATGGTTAGTTGCACCTGTATGGTCTCTATTGCTTCATGTGTTGCTACTAACCTGGAGGTGTGGGTGTCCTTTATGAATATGGACACTCCCCCTCCCTTTGTGGTTCAGCCCAGGTTTTGGGGCCGAAAAGCATGATACGAGGTATAGCCTGGTAGTGCTGGGGTGCTCTCAGGAGCCTTGAACCAGGTTTCAGTTACTGCACAGACGTCGATGTTCTCCATGCTGAGGAGTACATCAAGTGCCTGCATCTTGAGATTTAGACTTCTGGCGTTGAGCAGCATTACCCTTAGTTTTTTTCCATTTTTATTTTCTAAGGAGGTGGGTTTGTCTTTTGAGCCTTGCCTAAAAAAGGCATTATGGGGGTAGCAAGAGCCTTAGCCAATATCCGGAAGCCCAGTGGTGACAGGTGTAAGCCATCCCTTGCGAAGCAGTGTGGCTTGTCCAACATATCATCCCAGGCAGACAGATATTGGATCCCCTTAGAATGACACCAGTACTCGAGCCAATTGTTAAAGCTGATCATCTTGTCTTTGTATTGTGGTATCATTCTTGGTGAGGGCAAGATAATGCTCAGGGTCAGGGTCATACCAGCCTGGGCTACATAATCGGAGAGCTCCTCTATGTCTCTTTTCATGTAGTCCAGGGAGGTACGTCTCAGGTAATTCACACCAGCATGGACAATGATGGAGTCATATTTGTACTTGCTTTGGAGTGACCTGAGTGCATGTGTTATGTGGCGGATCCTAGCCCCCGATAGACAGCTCACAGTCACCTTCTCCTTGTTCAGCCTGGTCAGTGGGACATCAGTGTGTCTGACTATGGAGTCACCTATTACTAGTGTATCAGGCAAGGTGTTTGGCCTTAAGGGCTGCGATTGGTCAACACACTGATTTATTGAAGTATGTGTTGCATGTGTTTTGTTTTGAGGTGGTGGATTTTTGGATGTCTGCTTTGGGAGCCTCTGTTGTTTTGGTAAGTTTTTTATTAGAGCATCCGAGTATGTCTTTGTGTTTTTATGTGTTTGGTTTGCAGTTGTGGTAGGTCTATGTGGGACTGGGATTGTTGTGTGTGTGGTTGCCATCTCCTCCTGTCTGGTCATGCCAGCCCTGAGTTGAGAGAGTTTGGCCTCCAGTTTGGCTATATAGTTGCATCTCTCACATGTAATTGTGTTTGTTGGGAGGAGGAGAGGGTTGTCTGTGTACATGAGACAATTGTAGCATTGTCTCAAGATGCCCAGATTGAAAAGCTGAACTGGAGACGACGCCAGTAATCTACTACTCGACATGCTAGAACAGTATAAGGGGGTGGTATACCTTTAAGGGAGGTGGGTATTCACAGGGGTGGTAAGTAGATGTAGTGCTTTACTTAGTACGAGAGTGCTTACTTAGTAGAGAAGTATTGAGAACAAGTGCTAGGCTTATAATACAGTGAGTAGTCTGGTTTTACTAAGAGTAGAGCTTCCTTAAGGGAAAATTTGAAGAACAGACTTGGCGGAGCCAGAAAAAGTTTAACCTTGTTTAACCGGCGCTGCGCTATGCGCACGACTGTGCAAAGCCATGCAAACGCGGATTTTAAGCAGTGAACTACAAAAGAGCTAGGAATGGTCCCAAACAACCAATTACTACAGCTTCTTGTGCTGAGGTCACTTCCCCCAAGGACAGGTAGGCTGCTCAAGGCTCCCCACTCCCACTGGTGAGCAAAGAAACTTCCTTCTATCCAAGTAAGGTAATGGACAACACAGGAACTACACCACAGCCCAGAATACAGCAATGCCTGTAAACTGGTCTAAACTAGTCGAGGAAGGCGGGAAAACAAGGATTATTCTTTTGTTTTTTTGTTTTTTTGGTAGAAACACACAGAAAATGCAGAGACAGTGATAAATTAGTTACACAGGCTAGCACACTTTAGTGGGCAGCCTCCACAGTTAAATTAAACAAACAAACAAGCAAACTTTCGATCAAATTCGACTAAATGTAACTTTAAGTGCAGATTTTAAAATAATGCAGCAATCAGTTAAAAAACAGTTCAGGCTAGTTAAAAGTAAGCTACAGAAGCTATTTCCAGTGGAAAAAAAGCAAAGATACTTAAATCCAGAAGGTAGTCGCTTTTTCGAGTTCCTTGCTGCTAGGACCACTCTGTAAACCCACGTGGAGCTTGTCTGAGCAGTATAGCCAGAAAAAAATGCCCGGAGGCGGATTTTATGCAAAGAACTACAAAAGAGCTAGGAATGGTCCCAAACAACCAATTACTACAGCTTCTTGTGCTGAGGTCACTTCCCCCAAGGACAGGTAGGCTGCTCAAGGCTCCCCACTCCCACTGGTGAGCAAAGAAACTTCCTTCTATCCAAGTAAGGTAATGGACAACACAGGAACTACACCACAGCCCAGAATACAGCAAAGCCTGTAAACTGGTCTAAACTAGTCGAGGAAGGCGGGAAAACAAGGATTATTTTTTTGTTTTTTTGGTAGAAACACACAGAAAATGCAGAGACAGTGATAAATTAGTTACACAGGCTAGCACACTTTAGTGGGCAGCCTCCACAGTTAAATTAAACAAACAAACAAGCAAACTTTCGATCAAATTCGACTAAATGTAACTTTAAGTGCAGATTTTAAAATAATGCAGCAATCAGTTAAAAAACAGTTCAGGCTAGTTACAGAAGCTATTTCCAGTGAAAAAAAGGCAAAGATACATAAATCCAGAAGGTAGTCGCTTTTTCGAGTTCCTTGCTGCTAGGACCACTCTGTAAACCCACGTGGAGCTTGTCTGAGCAGTATAGCCAGAAAAAAATGCCCGGAGGCGGATTTTATGCAGTGAACTACAAAAGAGCTAGGAATGGTCCCAAACAACCAATTACTACAGCTTCTTGTGCTGAAGTTACTTCCCCCAAGGACAGGTAGGCTGCTCAAGGCTCCCCACTCCCACTGGTGAGCAAAGAAACTTCCTTCTATCCAAGTAAGGTAATGGACAACACAGGAACTACACCACAGCCCAGAATACAGCAATGCCTGTAAACTGGTCTAAACTAGTCGAGGAAGGCGGGAAAACAAGGATTATTTTTGGTTTTGTTTTTGGTAGAAACACACAGAAAATGCAGAGACAGTGATAAATTAGTTACACAGGCTAGCACACTTTAGTGGGCAGCCTCCACAGTTAAATTAAACAAACAAACAAGCAAACTTTCGATCAGATTCGACTAAATGTAACTTTAAGTGCAGATTTTAAAATAATGCAGCAATCAGTTAAAAAACAGTTCAGGCTAGTTAAAAGTAAGCTACAGAAGCTATTTCCAGTGAAAAAAAAGCAAAGATACTTAAATCCAGAAGGTAGTCGCTTTTTTGAGTTCCTTGCTGCTAGGACCACTCTGTAAACCCACGTGGAGCTTGTCTGAGCAGTATAGCCAGAAAAAAACGCCCAGAGGCGGATTTTATGCAGTGAACTACAAAAGAGCTAGGAATGGTCCCAAACAACCAATTACTACAGCTTCTTGCTGAGGTCACTTCCCCCAAGGACAGGTAGGCTGCTCAAGGCTCCCCACTCCCACTGGTGAGCAAAGAAACTTCCTTCTATCCAAGTAAGGTAATGGACAACACAGGAACTACACCACAGCCCAGAATACAGCAATGCCTGTAAACTGGTCTAAACTAGTCGAGGAAGGCGGGAAAACAAGGATTATTTTTTTCGGGTTTTTTGTTTTTTTTTTGGTAGAAACACACAGAAAATGCAGAGACAGTGATAAATTAGTTACACAGGCTAGCACACTTTAGTGGGCAACCTCCACAGTTAAATTAAACAAACAAACAAGCAAACTTTCGATCAAATTCGACTAAATGTAATTTTAAGTGCAGATTTTAAAATAATGCAGCAATCAGTTAAAAAACAGTTCAGGCTAGTTAAAAGTAAGCTACAGAAGCTATTTCCAGTGAAAAAAAAGCAAAGATACTTAAATCCAGAAGGTAGTCGCTTTTTCGAATTCCTTGCTGCTAGGACCACTCTGTAAACCCACGTGGAGCTTGTCTGAGCAGTATAGCCAGAAAAAAATGCCCAGAGGCGGATTTTATGCAGTGAACTACAAAAGAGCTAGGAATGGTCCCAAACAACCAATTACTACAGCTTCTTGTGCTGAGGTCACTTCCCCCAAGGACAGGTAGGCTGCTCAAGGCTCCCCACTCCCACTGGTGAGCAAAGAAACTTCCTTCTATCCAAGTAAGGTAATGGACAACACAGGAACTACACCACAGCCCAGAATACAGCAATGCCTGTAAACTGGTCTAAACTAGTCGAGGAAGGCGGGAAAACAAGGATTATTCTTTTGTTTTTTTGTTTTTTTGGTAGAAACACACAGAAAATGCAGAGACAGTGATAAATTAGTTACACAGGCTAGCACACTTTAGTGGGCAGCCTCCACAGTTAAATTAAACAAACAAACAAGCAAACTTTCGATCAAATTCGACTAAATGTAACTTTAAGTGCAGATTTTAAAATAATGCAGTAATCAGTTAAAAAACAGTTCAGGCTAGTTAAAAGTAAGCTACAGAAGCTATTTCCAGTGGAAAAAAAGAAAAGATACTTAAATCCAGAAGGTAGTCACTTTTTCGAGTTCCTTGCTGCTAGGACCACTCTGTAAACCCACGTGGAGCTTGTCTGAGCAGTATATCCCACAATGCTAGGCACTAACTACCCAGATCTCGTTTGCCGCTTCAGCTATGAGGTGCGTTTCCTGCTCTGCAGGTTGGATTTAATAATTCTGTAATTTTCTCTATTTTAGTCAGTTTTTCAGATAGTTTTTGTTAGTAACCATCCCATTAGCTCCCTTCTTAGCTTAACTTCCTTCTGGTTCCCTTTAATCCCTTAATTTCTAACCCCTTGTTTGGTTAAAGGTTAGGCCTTTGGGCCCTTTCCCCTTTTCGTTAAATTGTCAGGTTAAATTGTTTGTGTGACTGACTTAGATTGTCTTAAGGGGTGTGTGTGTGTGTGTGTGTGTGTGTGTGTGTGTGTGTGTGTGTGTGTGTGTGTGTGTATTTTTGTCCTTTATTAGGATGTCTAAAGACACCAGGGTCTCAGGCTTCAAGAAGTGTGACTCGTGCTGTCAGAAAATGTCGCTGACAGACGGTCACACTTCTTGTGTTTATTGCCTGGGCCCTCTGCACCTGCAGGACTCTTGTTCTGTCTGTCATGCGTTCAGTCCAAGAGTCCTGCAGGAACACAGAAATAAGTTAATTTTGAGAGGCTTATTAAAGCCTGAAGGTTCCCCGGCCAAGTCATCGTCGGAGAAGCCTTCGAAGCCTTCCAAGCCGTCGGCTCCATGTTCAGAGCCTTCGACTGGGGGCACTCTGACTGCTTCTATATTGGCTCCAGCTGGAGCCGATGTTTCTAAGACACAGTCTTCTTCATCGGCTCTGGCTGGAGTCGACGTTTCTCTAACGCAGTCTTCTACATCGGCTCAAGCCGGAGCCGATGTTTCTAGGACTCAGTCGGCACCGATAGTTGTGTCGGTGCCATCTGCCAGCCGTAAATGGTCCAGGTCTCCGTCCTTGGAATCTGTTCATTCGGCTCCGAGGTCTCCCTTACTCTCGGAGCGGAGCCATCGATCCCATTCCTCTAGGTCTTCTAGGCTCTTGGACCATGACCTCGAGAGGGTAGTTAGTAGACTTCGTAAGTCTCAGGCACTAGCCCAGATGCTCCATAGCCCTTCTCAACAGACAGTGGCTATTCCCACTCCATCTTCGATTTCTCATCTGACTCTTCCCTTGAGATCGGAGCCGGAGCTTGTGGGAGCCATGGCCATCGACACGTCAGAGCCGATACCTCACCTTTCGGCTCCATCGTCGGCTCCGGTCTCTTCCATGGTCCCATCCTTGGAGGGATCCGGGTGCATGGACTTCCTCGTCGGCTCCGAGGGGGCGAGTGGCATCGGACCCTTGTCCGACCCTGTTCTCCCTCTCAGAGCATCGGCGCTGGTAAGTTCGGCCCCACCATCGGCTTCGGAGCCGTCCCTCTCAGTGCTGGGAGGGGTCCTTATCTCTTCAGAGCGGGGACCTTCTACCCTGCCTGATAGGGACACCTTTGAAGTCATGAGGAGCGTGCTGGCCCCTGTGTCTGCTCCACGGTCATCTCCCTCAGCTCCTCCCTCTGTAGTGCCTGCTGCGGTCTCTACCCACCCTCTCATTCCTGACCGTAGAGATCCAACGCCTCAGGTTTCCCCATTGGGAATATCCTCCTCTTCCGAGGTTTCCCCTGATCCGTCAGGGGAACCCCTCTGGAAGAAGAAATGTAAAAGGAAGCATGTGGACTCCCCTGAGTCCATAACATTGGATACCGACTTGGATGAGTCAGAAGGGTCCCCACGGTCCCCCTCTGAGGATGTCTCCTTTTCAGACATCCTTGAGATCCATAAGCAGAGGGGGAACTGGTCTACCCTTAATCCTTCCGAGGATGAGTCGGTTTACCTAGAGGCGTTTGGCTCTCGCCCTTCCACCGCCTGGGTGTCTCCGCCCTTTGACCCCCTTATGGAAGTGGTGGTGTGGAAGGCGTGGACGGCCCCTGATACGATGGAACCTACCCCACAGAGGCCTTCAAAATTCATAACAGCCCCTTCGGACAAACAGTTTTTAGCCAAGGGTGTCCCGGTTGATGCCATGGTGGTGGCTGCAGCCACTAAGAAGGAACTGGCTGATCCTTCAGTACCTGCCCATCCTCCTAACAAGGAGTCTAGGACTATGGATAGGTATGGCAAGTGGATGTTTTCTTCAGAGACCTTTGTCATGCGGTCGCTGAATTATCTGTACCACTTCACCCGCCTTCAAAGAGACATGCTCAAAGAAGTGGGAGAGGCCCTACAGGATCCAATGGCTGCGGGGTCTCAAGACAAAATCAACTCCCAGCTGGCAACCCTGAATTCCATTGTCAACTCCTCCATGCAGCTTATTTCCTACGCGGCCGATGGGGCAAGTAGAGCTGCAGGCACAGGTGTGGCCCTACGGCGTCATGCCTGGATGTGGCTTTGTAACTTTGCAGACCCCTTCAAGGCATCCTTCACTAACTACCCCTTTGACGGTTCAGCTTTGTTTGGACCTCAGGTGAAGGATACTTTGACCCGATGCGAGCAAGAAGGCAAGACTATCTCTGCCGTGGGAGTCCGTTTTTCCACCCCGTCTAGACCATATCCTAAGGGTCAGAAGGGTGGGAAAATGTGGTTCCGTAAACCACAAGAGGTCGCGCCTGACACAAGAGGTCAGTTCCCCTCTAGAGGCAGGGGGGGAACAATAACAGACGCCGCCCTAGGGGCAGAGGAGGTCTGCAAAATCAGGGTAGCAGAGAGTCTCTCTCTGACAAACCCTTCCAGCATCCCTGAGCTGCCCAACTGTCCGCCTTCGGAGGCAGTCAGGTGAAGGTTATCACTGTGCCCAGAAGCCTGGCTTTCAATCACCCAAGACAAATGGGTATGGTCGATTATATCTGAGGGTTACAAAATTCCCTTTATCCACACCCCAACTCAGCCAAAAGGGCCCCTTCCAGGCATTCCACCCAGTCTAAGGTAACAAGCAGTGCTAGAAATATCAAAACTGCTAACAAAAAGAGCCATCCAGCCAGTCCCAGCAGACCAACAAGGATCCGTAATCTACTCCAAGTTCTTTTTGGTACCAAAAAAGACAGGGGACTGGAGACCAATTTTGGATCTCAGCAGACTAAACAAGTCTGTAAGAAGAACAAAGTTCCGGATGGTCATGCTACAGTCCATTCTACCCTTTCTGGGTCAGGACGATTGGATGTGCTCAGTAGACCTTCAGGATGCGTACTACCACATCAAGATGCACAGGCGCTCCAGGAGGTTTCTCCGCTTTTGGCTGGGAGCCAGTCACTACCAGTTCAGGGCCCTGCCCTTTGGTCTCATTACAGCCCCCCTGAGTGTTCACCAAATGCATGGCAGTGGTTACGGCTCATCTGAGGCGTCAAGGATTCCAGGTGTTTCCATATCTAGATGACTGGCTCCTCACTGCCACCACCAGGTGTCAGCTTCTCCTCTCCAGAGATTACACCATTCATACTTGCAAAGGGCTAGGTATCTCCATGAATTTTGAAAAGTCTGCCTTGTCGCCTTGTCAGTCTATTACCTTCATAGGTGCCACCTTGGACACTCCGGCTCTCCGCAAAACTAACCGAGCAAAGAGTTCTAGATATCCGCAGGCATGTTCACATCCTCCTTCAGAACAACAAAATCCAGGCCAGGTTTGTCCTGAAGGTATTAGTTCTCATGGCAGCAGCCATTACACTACTTCCCCTAGCTCGCTTTCATATGCGGATCCTTCAGTGGATGCTTTTTTCCCAGTGGTCCTTTCAACAGCTTCCAATGTCACACAACATCTTAATAACCCTGTCTTGCAAGAAACACCTTTCGTGGTGGATGGTCTCCCCTCAAGTCCTTCAGGGCAGACCACTTGTTCCTTCTCCCCCAGTCGCCACGGTGACAACGGACGCCTCCCTGATCGGGTGGGGGGCCCCCACTTTTCATTTTCAGGGCAGGACGGTCCAGGGCACATGGCAACCTTTCGAGTGCCACCTGCACATAAATGTCTTGGAGATGAGAGCAGTGCTTTTAGCATTGCAAGCCCTTCAGGACTCTCTTCCCATCGGGACTATTGCAGTTCAGACGGACAATATGTCCGTAGTGTGGTACATCAACAAGCAGGGCGGAACCAAGTCCTATCCCTTATGTCAAGAGGCACTCAGACTTTGGCAGTGGGTGATCTCCTCTCAGCGGTTTCTGATAGCAACGCACATCCTCGGGAAGTCCAACATCATAGCGGACAGGTTGAGCAGAGCCATTCTCATGCCACACGAGTGGTCTCTCAAGCAAGCAATAGTGGAAGAAGTTTTTCAGAAATAGGGTCGACCTTGCTGCAATATTTTTGCAACACCTCAAAACAGCAAGTGCCATGACTTTTTCACTCTCTTTCCTCTTCCCGGCCACCCCCCCAGAGACGCTCTAGTCCACGATTGGCCCTGGGGACTTATGTATGCCTTTCCCCCCCTTCCATTAATCACTCAGTTGATTCAGAAAGCTACTGCTTTGAGAGCCACGATGATCCTCATTGCTCCTTACTGGCCTCGACAGATATGGTTTCCATTCCTGCATCGTTACCTTTTGGGGCAGCCCTGGCATCTGGACCCAGTGCCAGATCTCTTGACCCATCAGTCGGGACAGCTGCACCACTCCCTCCAATCTCTCAACCTCACAGCTTGGTTGCTCCAATTCCAACCCTAGCCAGGCTTCTCCTTATTTCCCATTCTGTGCGTGACATCCTTATAGCTTCCCTTAAGTCATCTACCAGAAGGATTTATGCCAGCAAGTGGAAGCGTTTTTCCTTCTGGGCAGGAGCTAGAAATATGGATCCTTTTACTGACCCTATCCAATCAGTCCTAGACTTCCTAGCCGAACTGTTTCACTCAGGGTCTTCTTCCTCCACCATCCGAGTACAGTTAGCGGCTATTTCGAACTTTCATGTAGGCTTCTCAGACTCCAGTATCATGTCCCATAAGCTTTGTAAAACCTTTCTTAAAGGTATCTTTTTGCTTAAGCCCCCAATCAGAGACCCCCCCCCACCACAGTGGGACTTAAATTTAGTTCTAACTTCCTTGATTCTTCCCCCCTTTGAACCTGCAGCTTCCTGCTCCTTGAAGTTGCTCTCTTGGAAGACTCTTTTTCTAGTCGCCATAACATCTGCAAGAAGAGTATCAGAGATTCATGCCCTTTGCATTCGTCCACCTTATCTAGTTTTTCATAAAGACAGAGTGTCTCTCAGGACTAACCCATCCTTTTTACCCAAGGTTTCTTCTGAGGCGAACCTAAACCAGACTATCGATCTTCCAGTTTTCTTTCCCAACTACTCCAACAGAGCGGAACAAAAGCTGCATTTTCTGGACGTTCATCATCAGCTCCGGTACTATCTGGATAGAACCAAGCAATCCAGGAAATCTGAGCAGCTCTTCCTATCTTATGCAGCAGGGAAGAAAGGCCTTCCAGTTTCCAAAGTAACCCTTTCTAGATGGCTGGCCTTTGTGATTACTTTCATCTATGACCTCAGACGCCAAAAGCTACCGTCAAGGCCCAGAGCTCACTCAATTCGAGCATTAGCCACATCAGTAGCTTTTCAGGCTAGATTACCAATAGATTCCATTTGTGCGGCAGCCACATGGGCCTCTCCTCATACCTTTATCTCTCATTACAAATTAGACATGGCCTCCCGAAGCTGGGCTAATTTTGGTTCCACCGTTCTCAAGAGTCTGTTCCGATGAGCCACCCAGGGTGAAGGTGCTAGGGACGCAGTCCCATCCAGCAAGAATGAAGGCAAGATTGACAACTTAACATTGAGAAGTTATGTACCTACCATAACGTTCCATGTTAGTTGTCTTCTTCTCACCTTCTTTCTTGCATCCCACCCCCCATCCCCCTAGCCTGGACAGACCTAAGGATCCTTAGGGATCTTCTTTCTGCCTCAGTATTAGCTCCCTTGGCTATCTTTTACTGGTAAGCTATAGGTCTAAGTGTCTTAAGACTGAGGTTTCCTCTTCTCCTTATTTTGGAGATCAGAACTGCTATGGTTTCAGCTATCAAACAAGATCTGGGTAGTTAGCGCCTAGCATTGTGGGATATAGGGTAGCCTCGAGCCGGTAGAAATAGCTCTCGAGCTTTAGTATAGGCCGAGTCGGAGCCGAGGATCGGCTCCGAACCCATCCAGCAAGAAAGAAGGCGAGAAGAAGACAACTAACATGGAACGTTATGGTAGGTACATAACTTCTCATTTTCCTTCCTCAACTATCTGTGGGAGAGGTGTCTGTCTCAAAAATCTATCTCTGACATCCATACTCTCTGTCTCCTCCTAATATTGCTCTCTCTGTAATGCCTTTGTATACTATGTTATTTACAGACATATAATCCCTTTGCAGATTACTTTGCTCATCTCTCATTACTGGGAGAATGCTATGTTATTTATAGCCACAGAATCCTTGTGCAGATTACATTGCTTATCTGTCATTTCAGGGGTTCAAAATTCTCTTTTCTCTTCTTTCTGTTTAACTATTAATTTTGATGAGATGATCCCCTTGGCCCAGTGAAAAGGTCTCCATATTTTCCATCTAGCTTGAATACTACTGATGTCCTACAGAATCTTACACTCCTTCTTGTACTGCAAGACTTCCATGCCAACCACCTTTGGACATTTTGCCTCCAATTTACATTGCCTTTCCAGTTGCTTAATCTGATGCTTTAAATAGCACAATCATATTTCACTTTATAGTTCTATCTGCTGCATGATAATTCTCACCTTAGCTACTACATACATTCTAGATCTTGCCTGTCTTTCATACACAGAGCTTTCTAAAATATGATGTTAAGTTGTCTATCTCGCCTTCATTCTTGCTGGATGGGTTCGGAGCCGATCCTCGGCTCCGACTCGGCCAATACTAAAGCTCGAGAGCTAATTCCACCGGCTCGAGGCTCCCCTATATCCCACAATGCTAGGCGGTAACTACTCAGATCTCGTTTGCCGCTTAGCTGACGAGGTGCTTTTCTACCAGCTCTGGCAGGTTAGTGAAAAATTATTCTATTTTCACAATCTTTAGACCCCTATTACTTTCTTAGTATAACTTTTAGTTTTAATTATCTTTTCCTTGAATCGATTCACCTCTTTTGCCCATAATCCCTCCCTTTATTCCCCTTTAACTTTAGGCCTTAGGCCCCTTCCCCTACTTCTCCTAGTCCTTTAGTGTGACTGGAATTTTATATTTTCTTAAAGGCCTGTGTGTGTGTGTGTGTGTGTGTGTGTGTGTGTGTGTGTGTGTGTGTGTGTGTGTGTGTGTGTGTGTGTGTGTGTGTGTGTGTGTGTGAGTGTTTTTATTACTTAGGCCTTTACTATGTCTAAGGACTCCAAGGTCTCAGGCTTCAAGAAGTGTGACTCGTGCTGTCAGAAAATGTCTCTGACAGACGGTCACACTTCTTGTGTGTATTGCCTGGGACCTTTGCACCTGCAGGACTCATGTGCTGTGTGCCATGGTTTCAGCCCTAGAGTCCTGCAGGAACACAAAAATAAATTGATTTTGCGTGGCTTATTAAAGCCTGAAGGCCCCCCGACCCAGTCTGTGTCGGGGAAGCCTTCTAAGACTTCCAGACAGTCGGCTCCGGCTTCAGAGCCGTCCTCTGGAAGCATCAAAACTGCTTCGACATCAGCTCCGGCTGGAGCCGATGTTTCCAAGCCTCATACTATTACCTCAGCTCCGACCGGAGCCGAGGCTGATAAGACTCAGTTGGCTCCGATACTTTTATCGGAGCAACCTTTAAGAAAGAGATCTAGGTCTCCCTCCATCGGCTCCGTTCACTCGGCACCAGGATCCCCTCTTCTTTCAGAGCAGAGCCATAGATCGCATTCCTCACGGTATTCCAGGCTATCTGACCACGATTTGCAAAGGGTAGTGAGTAGACTTCTCAAGTCCAAGGCGCTGGCCCAAATGCTTCATAGCCCAACTCTTCAGTCAGTGGCTATTTCTGTCCCTCAATGTGTTCCTCCTCCGACTCCTTTGAGCTCGGAGCCAGGGCTCATCGGAGCCATGACTGTCGGTGCGTCGGATCTGATACCTTCCCTTTCAGCTCCGTCATCTGCTCCGATCTCCTCTTTGGAGGGATCTCGGCGCCGAGCTTCCCTCGTCGGCTCCGAGGGGGTGAGTGGCATCGGACCCTTGTCTGACCCCGCTCTCCCTCTCGGTGCTCCGGCGCTGGTGAGTTCGGCTCCGACATTGGCCTCGGAGCCGTCCCTGTCGGTGCCAGGGGGGGGTCCTGGTCTCTTCGGAGTGGGGACCTCCGGCCTTGCCCGATAGGGGTGCCTTCGAGGTCATGCGGAGCGTGCTAGAACCAGTGTCTGCCCCACAGTCGGCTCCGTCAGCCCCTCCATCATCAGTGCCTGCGGTGATTTCTACCCACACCCTTGCTTCAGACCGCAGAGAGCCAACTCCTCAAGTTTCCCCATTGGGAATTTCCTCCTCTTCCGAGGCCTCTCCTGACCCAGTAGGAGAACCCCCTAGGAAGAGGCAGTGCAAGAGGAAGCACATTGACTTGAGTCTATCACCTCTGACACTGACTTAGAGGAATCTGAAGGTTCCCCTCGATCCCCCTCTGAGGATGTCTCCTTTGCTGACATCCTTGAGATCCTGAAACAGAGGGGGAACTGGCCAGCCCTTAACTCTTCAGAGGATGAGTCAGTGTACCTTGAGGCATTCGGCTCTCGCCCTTCCACCTCCTGGGTGTCCCCTCCCTTTGACCCCCTTATGGAAGTGGTGGCAAGGAAGGCCTGGACGGCTCCTGATTCAGTGGAACCCACCCCGAGGAGGCCGTCTAAGTTTATTACTGCCCCTAGAGATAAAGATTTTTTATCTAAAGGCGTCCCCGTCGATGCCATGGTGGTGGCTGCAGCCACTAAGAAGGAGTTAGCCAATCCTTTGGTACCTATCCATCCTCCTAATAAGGAATCTAGGACCATGGACAGGTACGGTAAGTGGATGTTCTCATCAGCGACCTTTTCAATGCGGTCGCTGAACTACTTATGTCACTTCACTCGTCTCCAGAGAGATTTATTCAAGGATATGAGTGAAGAGGTAAAGGATCCAACAGCTGAGGGGTTCCAAGACAGAATGAACTCCCAGTTGGCAACCCTGAACTCCATCGTTAACTCCTCCATGTGGCTTATCTCATATGCTGCGGATGGGGTGAGTAGAGCCGCAGGCACAGGCGTTGCCCTACGACATCACGCCTGGATGCGGCTGTGCAACTTTGCGGACCCTTTCAAGGCGTCCTTCACCAATTCCCCCTTTGATGGATCATCCTTGTTTGGTCCTCAGGTGAAGGATACATTGACTAGGTGCGAGGTGGAAAGTAAGACTCTCTCTGCCGTGGGAGTCTGTTTTTCTACCCCTTCTAGGCCTTATCCCAAAGGTCAGAGAAAGATGTGGTTCCGCAAACAAACCCAGGGAGTCTCATCTGACGCACAAGGTCGATTCCCCTCTAGAGGCAGAGGGGGGAATAACAATAGACTTCACCCTAGAGGCAGAGGAGGTCCGCAAAACCAGGGTAGCAGAGAAACTTTCTCTGATAAACCCTTTCAGCATCCCTGAGGTGCTGCCTGGCTGTCCACCTTCGGAGGCAGTCGGGGGAAGATTATCCCTGTACCTAGAAGCCTGGCTTTCCCTTATACAAGACAAATGGGTACAGTTGATCATATCCGAGGGTTACAAAATTCCCTTTATTCACATTCCATCCCAACCCAAAGGATCCCTTCCAGACGTTCCACCCAGTCTAAGGGAACAAGCAGCACTAGAAATTTCAAAGCTGCTATCAAAAAGAGCTATCCAATCAGTCCCGGCAGACCAACAAGGATCCGGAATCTACTCCAAATTCTTTTTGGTACCAAAAAAAACAGGGGACTGGAGACCCATACTGGATCTCAGCAACTTAAACAAGTATGTCAGAAAAACAAAATTCCGGATGGTCACGCTACAGTCCATTCTACCCTTCTTGGGTCAGGACAATTGGATGTGCTCGATAGATCTTCAGGACGCGTACTACCATATAAAGATGAACAGACGCTCCAGGAGATTTCTCCGCTTCAGGCTGGGAGCCAGTCACTATCAATTCAGAGCCCTGCCCTTTGGTCTTACTACAGTCCCAGTGTTTACCAAATGCATGGCAGTGGTCGCGGCTCACTTGAGACGTAAAGGATTACAGGTGTTTCCATATTTAGATGACTGGCTCCTTACTGCCACCACCAGACATCAACTACTTCTATCCAGAGACTTCACTATCCAAACTTGCCAAGCTCTAGGCATTTCAATAAATTTTGAAAAATCTGCCTTGTCGCCTTGTCAATCTATTACCTTTATAGACGCCACATTAGACACACTCAATCTTTCAGCCAGACTTACAGAGCAGAGAGTGTCAGACATCCGCAAACAAGTTTACCTTCTCTTACAATGCAACAAAGTCAAAGCCAGACTAGTTTTGAAGGCATTAGGACTCATGGCAGCAGCTATCCCCCTTCTCCCCTTAGCTCGCTTCCACATGAGGATCCTCCAATGGATGCTGTTTACTCAATGGTCCTTCCAACAGCTCCCGATGTCCCACACCATATTGTTAACTCAATCATGCAAGAATCAACTGTCTTGGTGGATCACATCACCTCAGGTTCTCCAAGGAAGACCCTTCACCCCCCCAGTCGCCACGTTGACAACAGACGCCTCCCTGATCGGGTGGGGGGGGCATTATCAGGGCAGGACAGTCCAGGGCACGTGGCAACCTTTCGAGTGCCACTTGCACATAAACGTCTTGGAGATGAGAGCAGTGCTTTTAGCATTGCAAGCCCTTCACGACTCTCTTCCCACAGGGACTATTGCAATTCAGATGGACAATATGTCCGTAGTGTGGTACATCAACAAACAAGGCGGAACCAGATCATACCCCTTATGTCAAGAGGTGCTCAGACTTTGGCAATGGGCGATCTCTTCTCAGCGTTTTCTGGTAGCAATGCACATTCCCGGGAAATCCATCGTGATTGCAGACAAGTTGAGCAGGGCAATTCTCATGCCCCACGAGTGGTCTCTGAAGAAATCAGTACTGGAAGAAGTGTTCCAACGATGGGGCCAGCCTTGCTGCAATCTTTTTGCTACTCCCCAAAACAGCAAGTGTCATGACTTCTTCACTCTCTTCCCATTACCAGGCCATCCCACCAGAGACGCTCTAGTCCACGATTGGACCCGGGGACTTCTGTATGCCTTTCCCCCTTTTCCACTGATAACTCAACTAATTCAGAAAGCCATCGCCTTGAGAGTGACAATGATCCTCATTGCCCCTTACTGGCCTCGACAGATATGGTTTCCATTCCTTCATCGTTACCTTTTGGAGCAGCCTTGGCATCTGGACCCAGTGCCAGATCTGTTGACCCACCAATCGGGCCAGCTGCACCAATCTCTTCATTCTCTCAACCTCACAGCGTGGTTTCTCCAATTCCGACCTTAGCCAGGCTTCCCTTAATATCTCGCTCAGTCTGAGATATCTTGATAGCCTCTCATAAATCTTCTACCCGGAAGATTTATAATAGCAAATGGAAACGCTTCTCCTTTTGGGCAACATCAAAAAATATAGATCCCTTCACTGCACCTATCCAGTCTATTCTAGACTTTCTAGCAGAACTCTTTCATTTAGGTTCTTCTTCATCTACCATTAGAGTTCAGTTGGCTGCTATATCTAATTATCATGTAGGTGTCTCGGAGTCTAGCATCATGGTTCACAAGCTCTGCAAAGCCTTTTTAAGGGGCGTTTTTCTTCTCAAACCTCCAATCAAAGATCCCCCACCTCAATGGGACTTGAACTTGGTTCTGACATCCTTAATCCTTCCCCCTTTCGAACCAGCAGCTTCATGTTCCCTGAAGTTGCTTTCATGGAAGACACTTTTTCTAGTAGCCATAACTTCAGTGAGAAGGATATCTGAACTCCATGCTCTGTGCAGTCGCCCTCCTTACTTAGTGTTTCACAAAGATAGGGTATCCCTCCGTACTAATCCATGCTTTTTACCTAAGGTTTCCTCTCAAACAAACCTAAACCAAACGATTGATCTCCCCGTCTTTTTCCCTAACTATTCCAACAGGTCGGAACAAAAGCTACATTTTCTGGATGTTCACTGCCAGCTTAGATATTATTTAGACAGGACTAAACAATTCAGGAAATCTGATCAGCTTTTTCTATCATATGCGGAAGGGAAATCGGGCCTTCCAGTTACTAAAGTTTCCCTTTCTAGATGGCTCACCTCTACAATTACCTTCATCTGTGAGATCAGACATCAAAAACTACCTTCAAGACCTAGAGCTCATTCAACTAGTTCATTAGCTACATCTGTAGCTTTTCAGGACAGGCTGCCAATAGATTCCATTTGTGCAGCAGCCACTTGGGCTTCTCCTCATACCTTCATTTCACATTACAAATTGGACATGGTCTCCAGAAACCGTGCCAACTTTGGTTCCACTGTTCTCAAGAGTCTGTTCCGATAGACCACCCGGGATAAGGTGCTAGGGACGCGGTCCCATCCAGCAATAATGAAGGCGAGATAGACAACTTAACATTAAGTAGTTATGTACCTACCATAACGTTCCATGTTAGTTGTCTTCTTCTCGCCTTCTTTCTTGCATCCCACCCTCCTTCCCCCAAGCCTGGACAGACCGATAGGAATTCATTTTGTGATCTTCCTCTGGAAGAGTTTCATTCCCACATGTTCTACCACCTCTATTTCCCTTTTGTTAGGTCTGGGATACCTTACACTCTGGTTTATATAGAGGTGGGTTACCCTTCTCCATACTATGGAGACTAGAATTGCTTGGTCTAGCTATCAAACGAGATCTGAGTAGTTACTGCCTAGCATTGTGGGATATAGGGGAGCCTCGAGCCAGTGGAATTAGCTCTTGAGCTTTAGTATTGGCCGAGTCGGAGCCGAGGATCGGCTCCGAACCCATCCAGCAAGAAAGAAGGCGAGAAGAAGACAACTAACATGGAACGTTATGGTAGGTACATAACTTCTTATTTCCCCTCCCAAAATGTAAAAATAAACTCTGCCATTGTGTTTCTCATCCTTTCATCTCTTAAAAAGAAATCCTGTCTCCACAAAGGAGATTGCCCCGAAGACCCCAAAAGTAAAACATCCAATAGCAAAAAGTTATGATCAGAAAGGGTGCTGGTTTCATGCTCTACTGCCTATATATCATGCAGCTTCACAGAACTGATCAAAATATAATCTAGCCACCTAGCTGAGTTTGTAATGTGGACAATAAATGTGTAGGGGATTAAAAACCTTCCATGTGTCGGCTGGTCTCAAGTCATCCCTCATCTGCCCAAATGCTTTGGATACTTTCTGCATCTTAAATCTGAATGAGAAGCCCTATCCATGTCCACATCCAGTACTTTCTTGAAATTCCCCCACAAGAGTTACTGCATGTTAGCCTTCCATCCATTTCAAAGTATCTATAAATGTAGTCAGGGGCAATGGGTTGTCCCTCTTTGTACCATAAAAGCACCCTAAAAAGATAACACATTTGCTGCATTGAAACTTGTCTACCACCCACCTTCCAATCTTATCTTCATCTTGCTGAATCAACTCCCAGTTTAATTTGGGATGAACCAGTATTATGGTTCCTCATTTGGCTAAGTGCCTACATCTCGAAATTCCTCATCCTTTTCATTTTTATAGGAAGTTTAGTTTCTTGCAAAAAACTAATGGCAGCTTTGACCTTTAAAATGTAATCAGTACATGCTCTTTGCTTCACTGGACTGGAAAGACCACTAACATTCTATGACATTATCTTTGTTGAAACTTCCCCTTGGTTATATTGATTGGCTGAATTTCTCATAACAGTGATACCTAAAAGACTGTTCTGATCTCTGATTATTTACTCTAGCAGTTACAAACATTAATAATAGACTAACAAAACACATTTTTGACACTAACTTGGGTCTAGTAAAACATTCGTATGTTAAAATTAAAGAGCAGGAACAGCCAACTAAAGCACAATTGCCTGCCAACATTGTCACCTCATGACCAGGGCTTCCAGGTTATAATGCCTCCTAATATTAGTACAAGCAAAGTAAATTTGTCAAAAAAAGAAAAGAATCAATATGTCACATTATATAAACAATTTACTTGTATGCATTAACACTTCTGGCATGCTGGATAAACATGATATCTGAAACCATATACAGTTAACATACAAAAGCCCATATCCATGAGAATAAAAGATTTATAAAAGCTATAATAAAGCTCCCAAGATTACGGAACCACAAAAGTATGCCACCTTAGCAGGCCACAAACTGACAGCATGTCACAGTAGGCAACATCAAGGACAGGCTACAACCCTTGTCTTCAGGTAGCACAGTCCCCTTCACAATGGATGCTACCACATGTAAAGCCTCTACCCTGTCTAATTCTGCCTCCTGTAAATCCACTGGTGATATATCCAGCATCAAAAACTTGCCTCTTCTCTTCCAGGCCTGTCAATGGGGTGCAGCTGTATATTTAGTGGGTGCCTGAAATAACACATTTCACCTTCTCTTTAATTGGAGATGGAAGTGTGGTTGGTTTTAAAATACAAACAGGCATAAGCTTTTTCCTTGGCAGTGACTTCACAGGCAAATGATTACTCGGTCTATTTCTTCACTTAACTTCCATCTTCTGTCCCCAGTCTTGAGACAGTCCAATTTTCTTTCGCACCTGTGCAACTTGAATAAATGTATCCATACTTTTCTGGGATGTGAAATGATGCATGCTGACCATCATGCACAATAATTAAGGATGCAGGGAACGTACGCTGAAAAGAAATGCCAGTATCTTTAAGTTTCGTAATATAAAGGACCATCACTTTCCTTTTCAAAAATAATGAGTTGCTATAGTTCACAGTAACACAAACGAAAGCCATCAAAATCTTAAAACTGTCTCCCAGTTTTCTCCACTTTTTCAGTATTACTTTCCTGTCATTATAATTTGGGAAGAGAGCTGTAAAGTGTCTAGGTACATTCAGCAAATTTATTTTTGTAGCAATCTCATGGGCCTACTCTTTAATACAGTCAGATTTTAACTGCAGTAGATTGACCATCTCTTGCCATATAAAGGCTTAATTGATTGCTTCCTTCTTTACCCTCTGGATGGTCAATAAATCACAAATAATTTTGCCTGCTTCTTTTTGAAAGATCATACAATTTAAGATCTGTCCTGTGTGTCCTGGCCTGTAAATCCATAACTTGTGAGCCACTGAGTCCAGCTGTTTCCTTCTTCTCGTGCAGTTCTTGTTACTGCTTCACAATAGTGGCTGTGATGTTCTGTAGCTAGAGATGTTCTTCAAACTGGTCACTACTGCAACAGCCTAGGCTATATGAGCTATATCTTCCAAGGGTGCAACAGCTGGCCAGCTTCCAAAACTTTAGGGTACCATCCACATGCCCAAACCATTAGTCAGCTATAGCTGTGCTGTCTAAAAAAACAGGTTTAGGCACCAAGCCCTTCAGAGCTTTCCCGCTGCAGAAAAGAATACTCATCTGAGGCTTTCAAGGATAAATGTTTGGCTTGTGCTGTTCCTATGCTGGGCAGATAAGTTCCCTTTGAGGAAAAAACATTCCTATTTATAACATTTTGTTTGATAATACCATTTAAAGCTATGCGTTTATACTTTAACAGAATGTCACAAGACTGCATAGTACTTTTAAACGAGGGTGCTCATTTTCCTTTTAGTTTAAAAGCTGTTTAAAGTATTTAAAACACATTTTTTCTGTAGAGAAATTGTTTTTATTTTATGTGTTGGGGTTGGCAAAGTGTTTTATGGTGTTTTTTTACTGTATTCATCTGTGGAAAAAGTGTCTTTTAAAGACTTAACATTTTGTACCTGTGCTTGCTGCTTGTTTTCCCTGAAAAAGAGGCATAATTTTCAGCTTGACCATGGAAAAATTGTTGTTCCCATCGTCAGCCCTTCTTCCAGCCACAAAAAGAAAAAAAATTAAGCAAACAGCCTTTGCCACCACAGCAGGCTAATAATTTGCCTCAGCCACAAGTGGATGATCCTGCTATGGCTATTAGTTGTACCTCAGACCACTCAACTTTTACCCTTGATCCCTCAGGTGAAGCACCTACAGCCACTATGGACTGGGGGAGTTAGCCACGTCCTCTGTGGTACTGGTGTACCCTCAGTGGGTAAGGGAGAGCCACTTTTTTGATGCTGGGGAGAGGGAATAGGGAAGGCTTCCCTATTTTGTCATAATGCTGTGCCCATCCTTGGGGAAGCTGCTGTTGTCATTAATAACACTGTTGGTCCCACTTTTCCAATCAAAAAGAAAATGAAAGGAAAACTAAACATGTATCTACTCCTCCTTAAATTTTCTTGGACAGGAGTAATTTACTGGGTCTGACTCAGGGTTTAATTCAGCTGTTGATTCTTTTTACTGGTAAAATAAATAAGGATGCCCCTTTTCCTGAAGTGATTGAAGATTCTGGATCTGGACAGATACAGGTGATTTTTCATCATATTTCTGATTCAGACTCAGAGGAGAGCTCAGTTTCTGATTCTCTCTCTGGGCATTATATTTCTTTGAGACTATTTTCAAAATGACAAGTGTTTTCAGTAGGGTTTCTCAGTCCCTCAGAAAATACCATGAACTGTTACAGAAGGAATTTCTATTTATATCTATTACTCTAGTTCTGTCAATTTTGGAGGTTGTTTGTGTCACTGCCTGTAATTTCCTGAAGGCGAATAGGATGTATAGAGTTCCCCAGTCTTTTAAATTTTTATACACTGGTCCCAAACCTGTCCCAAGAGGTATAGCTTTAGATAATCCTACTGCTGCTAAACATTTAGTTAATTCCAGTCTTACTCTTTATGATAAGGATGGGAAAATTACTAATAAACATGGGAAAAAGTGTATGCTTCTACAACTTTGATTTTCAGAATTTTGAATTGTCAGACTCGTTTGTTAAGATGTGTTCTAATTGTGAAAGTATGAAGAACATTTCATCTGCATTTAATTCTTGTGAGGAAAATTCTGCTTTAAATACTTTATAGTTTCTTCCATTGTACAAGTCACTACTCATTGTTTACAGTATGTGCATGATTCAGTTGATACTTCTTCAAGAGCTTGGCCACTGGTACTATGTTAAGGAGGTTTGCCTGGCTGTATTCTCAGAATCTCCCAGATGATTTTAAAAATTAGATTTTAAATTCCATTTTGAATAGAGATTTCATTTTTGGCCCCACTGCTGCACAGGTGATCTTAAAGTGTGATGTAAGGGGTAAGCTGATATAAAGACTCTTCAAGATTTATCAGCCCTCCTTCTCCCAAGTTTTCTAATGGATTTTCTAACCCGTCATCCAATTTTGTCAAAAAAGCTAAACAAACAGTCTCAACAAATTGCAGGTAAACAGATGACCTGATGTCAATTTTCATTCATTCTTCAACATGTGGGTTCAGATCCAATCCTCGGATCCAACTCGGCTGCATTTTTTTACAGCTTGTGGATACTACAAGCTGTTGAACTGCTCCCTTACCCTTAATGCAGCAGTCCCCATCTTTCCTCAGATCTAGTTTGC
This sequence comes from Protopterus annectens, assembly GCF_019279795.1. Lineage (NCBI taxonomy): Eukaryota > Metazoa > Chordata > Ceratodontiformes > Protopteridae > Protopterus > Protopterus annectens. The sequence goes on from NC_056734.1 coordinate 804,451,187, forward strand.
CACTATTGTGTACAGATCTTCAAAACTTATTTTCCTCCCTTAACCTACGTGTTTAAGGTAAATCTTTTTACATTTCTGATATTTTTTTTTATTGGTACCATTTGGTAGTTCTATATCATCTTTGGTATTTTTCCCTTTACCTTTTCATAATTCTAGTAATACCATTGTTGGTATTCTTTCTCTTTTATTTCTTTCTTTCTCTTTTTTTCAATTAAAAAAAATTCTTTCTGTCATATTATATTAGCATTTCCATTCTGCCAGTAGTTTAAAATGGTGGATAAACCATCAGGCTTTAAAAAATGAGGTAAGTGTGGGAATAAAATCCCATTGTCTGATGACTGTGACTTATGTATGTACTGCTGGGGTCTGGGCCATTTGCAGTCTTCCTACTCTCTTTGTAAAGCTTTCAGTTCTAGACCGCTGGTGGACAGGAAGAACAAATTAATCCACAAGGGTCTTCTTACAGATTCATAGGTATTTAATAGGCTAAAGACCACAGGGGCCTTTTTAAGACTAGCCATGCATCTCAAATCTCCAATGAGTTCTGATACCCTTGATAAGTGTAAGCATGGGCCTGTGAGATGAACTATTTACAGATTACCTGTTTGCATCAGAGACATAGGTGCCAAACCAGGGCTGAATTTCCTTCTGCCTTTGGAGAATCACATACTGGAGCTCAAACCTCCAAGTTGAATAAAAAAGAGGTCAAGCAAAGACATTCTGATCAACCCGGATTCTCTCATTCTTCTTCAGATCCAACTTCAGAAGCACCAAAAAAAATGAAAGTCTTCAGATCCTAAGGGTAAGCATTTGGATCTGACTTTGTCTGATACCAGATCCGTTTCTTTGGATCCAGCTCATTCTGATCTAAATCCTCTTCCTAGAACTAGATACAGATCTTCCTTGGATCCTGTCTCCTCTTAGCTCACATCCAAATTCCTGGAAAGACACTCACTCAAGATCTCCCTCCATAGCTTCTTCCCATTCTTCCAGAAGTCTCACAGAAGCTGATGTGGACAGAATGATGACAAAATTTCTCTTGGTATAAATTCAGATGAGAGTTCCCCTGGCTCCTACCCCAATAGGTCCAGAGACCTTTATTAGTACTACTGCACCTATCTTGGCTCCTTCTGTGATCTGTCCATCGGCTTCAGAGTCCTTGGATCTGAGACCTCTGGCTCCATCTAGATTGGATCTGAAGATTGCTTTATCTTCATATATGATATCTTCTTTGAGTGCACCAGCTCAGAGTGTGGTATGCCTTCAGGTCAGAGGGAGCCTCTGATCCAGAAGCATGTTTTCTTGGCTCTGATGGCTTCCTTCTCCCGAGAGCATTCTGCCTTTGAGTTGGTGTTCTCTTCTAGAGGCCAGATGGTCCCCCCCCCCTTGGATCTTCCCTCTGGATCTCAGATGTCTTTGTGCCTTAAGCCTAACATTCTACTCCACAGGGACAGCCAGCCCAAAGTCTCCAGGCTAGCCAGCATGGTATATTAATTTCTTCCGATACTTCTCTGGAACATCCCACTGAAGAATCCTGTAGGAAGAGGAGGCACTTGGATTCCCCTCAGGAGTTGGTCACAGAAGATATCAATTTCGATAAAGGGGAAGGGTCCCCAAGATCACCACCTGATTATGTCTCATTTGGAGACATTTTAGAGATCCTCAAACAAAGGGATGGTTGGTCTACCAATAACCCTTCCCAAGAGGGATTGGTATTCCTGGAGGCATTTGGTTCTGTCCCATCTACTTCCTGAGTGACTCCTCCCACTGATGAGCTCATTGATTTGATCTCTCGATGGGCATGGAGGGAGCCTGATTCTGTTGAGTCAATCCCTAAGAGATCAGATAGGATCCTGGCACCGCTGAAGGAAAGAGAGTTCTGGAACAAAGGAGTACCAGTGGATGCTATGGTCATAGTGGCAACTACGTAGAAGGAACCCATGGAATAGAGTTCCTCTATTCATCCCATTAACAAGCACTGGATAGATTTGGAAGCATGTGTATGCATCACTGACCTTTGCACTCAGGTCCCTAAATTACTTGGCACACTTTGTTAGATTACAGAAGGATTTGATCAAAGAACTTTCAAAATCCCTGTCTTGGATCAGTACTTTTGAGGCAGAGACTTCTATTGCTTCACAGTTGGTGACCCTACAATCTATCTCTAATTTGTTCATGAGGCTCGTATCACATGCAGCTGAAGGAGCCTCAAGGGTGACTGGTTCAGGCATTTCCATGAAGAGGCATACCTGGATGTATCTGTGTGACTTTGTGGAGCCCTTCAAGTCATCCTTCATCAATGGTCTCTTTGACAGAAGTTTATTTGGCCCTAAGGTTAGACACACTATCCAGGTGTGAGCAAGATGGTGAGACCTTGTCTGCAGTGGGCGTATATTTTTCAACTCAAAGATCTTTTTCAAGAAATCAACAACATGGTTGAAAAATGTGGTTCAGGAAATCCCAGGGTCCATTCCATGATACACATGGAGATGGTTCCCCCATGTGCAGAAGGGGTAACTGTAACAGAAGACGCCATCTACATGGCAGAGGAGGCCCGCAGAACCAAGGGTCGACAGATTCTTTTTCTGATGGAACCTATCAGCACTCCTGAAAGGAGACCCAATTACCCACTTCTTGAGGCAGTCATGGTTTGTCTATCCCTGTACCAGAGAGCCTGGTTAGTCATTACATATAATTCCCTTTTTCCTTCCACCTCCTTCAGTAAACAAATTCCCATTATTCCACCCAGTCAGAGGAAAACATGAGCTCTAGAAATACGAAAGCTGCTAGAAAAAAAGAGTTATCCAAGAGGTCCTCCCGACCAGAAAGGATCCAGAACTTACTTAAGATATTTTTTTAGTTCCAAAGAAAACATGGGACTGGAGACCAATTTTGGATCTTAGAATTCTGAACAAATCTAAGGAACATACCAAGTTCCAAATGGTCTATGTTCAGTCCATATTGCCTTTCCTGCACAAGGACAAATGGATGTGATCAATATATCTCCAGGATGTGTACTATCACATAAAAATGAGCAAATGATCCAGGAGATATCTACACTTCCGGCTGGGAGCCACTCATTTCCAGTTCAGAGCACTGCCCTTTGATCTCACCACAGCCCCCGGGGTGTTCACTAAATGCATGGCAGTAGTAGCAGCTCACTTGAGACTGCAGGAATTCTGGGTGTTTCCCTGTCTAGATGACTGGCTTATAACCGCTTTGACCAATTTTCTGATAACAGCTCAAGACTATGTACTCTAGATTTGTTCCAATCTAGGAAATACAATCAACCACAACAAATCTCAGCTAGTACCATCTCAAATGTTAGAATTCATAGGGGCCTTATTCAATACAACATCGTCTCTCTCTTTGCCAAGAGTACAAACTATTCATTTCCAGGTCAAGAAAATAATTCAAAACTCATCTCTGTCAGCCTGTCTGATTTTTACAGACACTGGGATCAATGTCTGCAGTGCTGGTTCTGGATTGGTCAGCAAGATACCATAGGGTTGGAAGGGTGGCCTAATGGTTAAGGTGTTTGCCTTATAAACACAAAGTGCAGGGTTTGAGTCTCACAAGGGATAATTGGCTAAGCTTAAAATGACTCGCAAGAGCAGTTAGCTTAGTACTAATCTATGAACCTATGAACCTATATGAGAATTCTTCAGTGGATATTAGCAACTCAGTGGTCTATTCTACATCAACAAATGTCCACCAAGATCAGTATAACTCAGGCATTCAAAAAGTACCTTTGATGGTGGAGTCACTCATATCAAATACTACAAAGTTGTCCATTCATCCTTCCTCAGCCCAAGGCCATAGTGACTGTGGACACTTCCCAGATCAGGTGAAGGAGGTATTTCTCAGGAAAGGCTGTCCAAGGCACTTGGTCCCCTGAAGTGGCTAACATGCATATCAGTGCACTGGAAATGAGAGCAGTACTCCTAGCATTGCAGGCATTCCAAGACTCTCTCCCTTCCGGAACTATTGTGATTCAAACAGACAAATATGTCTGTAGTATGGTATATCACCAAACAAGGATGTACCAGGTCTTACCCCTTATGTTGAAAAGCTATGAGAGTGTGGCAATGGGCGATCTCTTCAAATCAATTTCTGATAGCAATGCACATACCGGGGAAATCCAGTGTGACAGCAGACAAATTGAGCAGGTCCATACTACTATCTCATGAGTAGTCTCTTGACAAGGAAGTGGAAGAGATGATTTTTTTTTTGCCAGTGGGGCCAGCCATGCTGCAACATATTTGCATCTTCCCTGAAAAACAAGTGCAGCAGGTTCTTTGCCTTAATTCCCCCAATGAGGGTGTCACCAAGAGAAGGTTTCCTACATGATTGGCCCCAGGTCTCCTCTATATTTATCCCCTGACTCCCTTAATCCTCAAATTTCTACAGAAAGCATCCCAGTTGAAGAGCAAAGTCATCCTCATTGCCCTTTACTGGCCTCAACAAATTTGGTTTCCCTTCCTTTGGCCTCATCTAGTTTACCCACCTTGGATTCTGGATCCAATTTCAGACCTCCTGTCTCACCTAACAGACATTCAACCAGACATTTTACGCCTAAAGTTGACTGCATGGTTTGTCCAATTCCATTGATAGCCAGACAACCCAAGCTCTCTTCCCCAGTATGCCACATTCTCTTGTCTTCCCACAAAGCTTCCACTAGAATACATTATAAGAGCAAATGGAAAAGGTTTGTTTTTGGGGTGCAGCAGCAAGATGTTGGTCCTTTTTCAGCACCAGTATTTAAAATTCTTGAATTACTGATGTGAAGTAGTTAACTTCATTTGCTCTGCAACATGTGGATATCGGATCCGACTCAGATCCGAGTCGGCAGCTTTCCAAGCTAATAGATCCGAGCTCCAAGCTCCCCCCCTACCCATAATGCCCTGCCATCTCCCTCTAACCCTCAGATCTCGTTTGCCGTGGCTTCCATAAGCTTCTCTAGAACGAGCTCTGAGCAATAGTACTGTAAGTCAGTCTTAAAAACTTCTTTTCTGTCAGATTTTTCCTTTTCTTGGTGTGTGTGAACTCCCCCTATATTTTGTAGTCTTTTTTTGGGTAGTTCTCTTGTATTTTTAGTTAAGTTAGTTTTATTCCCCTCCCCCCTCTGCATGTGTGAAGGTGTGTGCTTGTGGGTCTACTTTTCTTTATTCTTTTACAATGGCTGAAGGCCCTAAAGCCATTTTCTTAAAATGTACCGAGTGTGGCCATAAGCTGTCTCCAGCGGATGGTCACACTTGGTGTGTCCTTTGCCTGGGGGTTGACCACCTTTCTTCCGGCTGTTCTATTTGTGCAGCCTTCAACCCCAGGGCTTTGAAAGATAGGAGGTCGAAGCTCATTCTGGTGGGCCTTTTGCCCCCAGACTCTGCTTCCTCCACCTGGGTGGCGCCGGCAGCCCCACCCATCGCTCCTGATCCCCTGGCTGGGACTCACCCTCCCACCTTGGCCCAGGAGGAAAGGGAAAGCAGGAAAAAAGAGAGGAAAGATAGAGAAAGAGAGAAGGAGAGGCACCGGAGCCATAAAAGGCGGTCCGAATCCACCTCTTCAGCACCGCCATCTAAAAAGCTCGCCTCTCCCATCAAGGTCTCTGGGCCTTCCCCCTCTTGGCTCCGTTCTCCACAATTCTCCCTGGAGCTGGAGGAGGAGACCCAGTTGCCTTCGAGGTCATCCAGGCGGCCTTCCCGGCCGGCTTCGGTGGCCTCTTCTAGATCTACCAGAAGCTTGTCAGACGCTGATATGGACCGGATGATGCGTCGATTTCTTCAGGCCCAGATGCAGATGGGAGTGCTCTTGCCTCCCCCCCACTGAGGGGGAGCTCGACACATTTTTTTGCCCCCATCGCTCCTTCTCCAACCCGTTTTCGGGGCTCGGAGCTATCAGATCCGACTAGCTTCGGAGCCAGGGTAGGGTTGGCACCGACAGTGCTTCCTACTTCAGCGCCGACTGCACCCTCTAGTCTGTCGGATCCATTTTCGGATCTGAGCTCTCGGGGCCGTGAGCTGAACGTCGGATCCGAGAGGGCCAGTGGGCCTTCGGCTCCGTCAAGGTCGGGGCACACTACCCTTTCGGATCTGGTCGGGTCACCTTCGGTGCCGATCCTCACATTGGATCTAAGGGGAATGCTTTCGGATCCAAGGGAAAGCAGTTCCTCCTCGGCATTCGACGTCGTGGAGAGGGTCCTCTCGAGGGATTTGAGGCCCCAGGCTCTTGCTTCGGATCCACCCACCATTCCCACTCATACGGGCCTGTCCTCCATCATTCAGCCCCAGAGGCAGCCTGCACCTACGTCCCAGATTGTTCCCGTAAGGGAACAGGACATTGTTGGTGAGGCCTCTTCGGACACCCCCCCCCAAGGAGGTCCCTCACAAACGGAAGTGCAAGAGGAGGCACTTGGACTCACCCGAGTCCCTCACAGAGGACACAGACTTGGAGGAAGTGGAAGGTTCCCCAAGGTCACCCCCTGAAGACGTCTCCTTCGGAGACATCATGGAAATGTTACGCATTAGAGGGGGGTGGTCTGCCCAAAAACCTTCCTCGGATGAGTCTGTGTTTCTGGAGGCGTTTGATGCAGGCCCATCTACCTCTTGGGTGTCCCCTCCCACTGATCCCCTGGTAGACCTCATTACTACCAGGGCATGGAAGGAACCGGACACTGTTGAACCAATTCCTAAGAGACTGGACAGGATCCTCAGCCCTCCCACGGACAGGACAGTTTGGAGCAAGGGTGCCCCAGTGGATGCCATGGTGGTAGAGGCTGCCACTAAAAAGGAATTAGCACAGGAGAGTTCCTCGGTGCATCCTCCAGACAAGGAGTCTCGGATGATGGACCGTTTGGGAAAGCGGATGTTTTCTTCAACGACCTTCTCTGTAAGGTCACTGAATTATATGGCACATGTGATTAGGCTGCAGAGAGACCTGATTAAAGAGTACGCTGCGTCACCCCCGGAGTCCATGTCGGCCGAGGACAAGCGAACCTTCTCGACTCGAATGGCCACTCTCAAGTCAATCACCAACACATCTATGTGGCTCCTTTCCCATGTTACAGAGGGAGCGGCTAGAGCTAGCGGAACAGGCATCATCTTACATAGACAGGCCTGGCTCCATCTCTGCGACTTTGTGGAACCCTTCAAGGCATCCTTCGCGAACACCCCTTTCGACGGTTCCACACTCTTTGGCAAAAATGTCCGTGATACGCTTCTCCAGAGTGAGAAAGATGGGAAGAGAACCGTTTTTGGATCGACCCACGCAACAGCCCTGAGGGGTTGCCCGACTGCTCCTCTCTGGAGGCAGTTGGGGGGCGCTTCTCGGAACACCTAATGAAATGGGAGTCCATCACAACAGATCGCTGGGTGCTCCGAATCATATCCAGAGGATATTCAATCCCCTTCCTATCTCACCCTCCCCGAGCAACAAAACTCCCCGATGTCCCACCCAATCAGAGGGAGGCAGCAGCATCAGAAATCTTAGGGCTGCTAAGAAAAAGAGCCATCCAGCGTGTCCCCCTCGAAAAATCTGGATCAGGCTTTTACTCCAGGTTCTTTCTGGTGCCAAAAAAGATGGGGGACTTACGACCCATCCTTGACCTGTCAACGCTGAACTTGTCAATTGCCAAGGAAAAATTCCGGATGGTCACTATTCAATCCATGCTCCCACTTCTGCAGGAGAATGACTGGATGCAGTTCCTCTGCTTTCAGCTGGGAGCCAGCCATTATCAGTTCAGGGTCCTACCCTTCGGTCTCACCACAGCCCCCAGGGTGTTCACCAAGGTCATGGCAGTTGTAGGGGCCCACCTGAGGCTTCAGGGAATACAGGTCTTTCCGTACCTGGACAACTGGCTCATAACCGCCCCCACCAGGCATCAACTCTGCTCAGGCAGGGACTACTTCTTACGCCTAGCCCGCCACCTAGGGATTACGATAAATCTCCAGAAATCCTCCCTTCAACCCACTCAGATTTTGGAATTCATAGGGGTCAGGATAGACACTACTCAATCCAGAGTCTTTCTGACAACGGACAGGCTTCGCAATCTGAGCCTTCACATTCTAGATCTCTTACGATCGTCAGCCTCACCAGCAGAACTAGTCCTGAGGGCCCTGGGATCTATGACAGTGGCCATCAATCTATCCCCCTTCACTTGCCTCAAGATGAGGATCCTTCAGTGGACATTACAAGTGCAATGGTCCATCCTCTGTCAACCCCTGACCACACCTATTCCTCTCACCAGGATTTGCAGGGAATCGCTTCTTTGGTGGCTCCACTCCAGAGACCTTCGAGAAGGCCGCCCCTTTGTTATACCCCCTCCCCAAGTCACTGTGACCACGGACGCTTCTTTCCTTGGGTGGGAGGGCATTGCATGGGCAGATCCGTCCAAGGCACGTGGACTTTCACAGAGACCTCACTGCATATCAACATCCTGGAGATGAGGGCGGTGCTTCTAGCGTTGCAAGCTCTCCATCCCCTTCTCCCTCCAGGAACTATTGCACTTCAAACAGACAACATGGCGGTAGTCTGGTACATAAACAAACAGGGGAGAACCAGATCCTATCCACTTTGCAGGGAGGCAATGAGAGTATGGGAATGGGTGATAGCAACGCACATACCGGGTCGGTCAAACATCTTAGCGGACAGGTTGAGTCGGACGATCCTCTAACCTGACGAGTGGTCTCTGAACCCTGCTGTAGTGAAACAAATCTTCCTCCAATGGGGTCAACCTTGCTGCGATCTCTTCATCTCGCCTTTGAACACAAAGTGCAGTGAGTTCTTCGCTCTGATTCCCAGGGGAAAACCCCAGAGACGCTCTAGTTCATGCTTGGCCATCCGGTCTTCTGTATGCTTATCCTCCTCTTCCCTTGATGACAAAATTCTTGCAGAAAGCTCGTCGGTTGGGGAGCAGAATTATCCTCATAGCCCCATTCTGGCCTAGCCAAACCTGGCTCCCTTACCTGCGGTCTCATCAAGTACATCCTCCTTGGATTTTGGATCCCAAACCAGATCTAATCTTTCACCCTTTAGGATTGAAGACCCCTAATCTGGACTACCTGAAGCTGTCAGCTTGGTTGATCCAGTTCTCTTGATGGCTAGGACTCCCGGTATATCATCTTTGGTTAAGGCCATCCTGGTGGCCGCCCATAAACCATCCACCAGGAAGATCTACAACAGTAAATGGAAACATTTCTTGATCTGGATGGAGCACAAGAACTTAGATCCCTTTACGGCTCCAATTCCAGCAGTCCTAGACTTTCTTTCACATACCTTTGATCAAGGAGCCAGGGCTTCTACTATTAAAGTTCAGTTGGCAGCTATCTCCCACTACCATGTTGTTAACAGCTTAGGGCCGCTAGCATCCTCCAAAATATGCAAGGCTTTCTTGAAAGGAACTTTTTTGTTAAGACCTCCCTTTAAAGATTCAGTCCCCCCATGGGATCTTACCCTAGTTCTTCAAGCTCTGACTGGGCCCCCCTTTGAGCCCGCGGCTTCAGTCAGTTTGAAATATGTATCATGGAAAACAGCTTTTCTCATTGCCATTACTTCTGCGAGAAGAATATCGAAGCTTCATGCTCTTTGCAGTAAACCTCCCTATATAATTTTTCATAAAGACAGGGTCTCCCTCAAGACTAATCCCTCTTTTCTTCCCAAGGTGGCTTCAGAAGTCAACATCAACCAAACCATTAATCTGCCTGTTTTCTTTCCAAATTTTCAGAATAAGGGAGAATACAGACTTCATTGTCTGGATGTTCACAGACAGTTACGTTTTTACTTAAATAGAACAGCAGATATTCGAAAATCTGTCCAACTTTTTGTGTCCTTTGCAAAATCTTGTCTGGGCAAGCCAGTTACTAAAGTAACCTTAGCTGGATGGATTTCACAGTGCATTCTCCTAGCTTACAAAAGCTCTGGTCATCCTGAGCCCCTGAGAGTACGAGCCCATTCTACCCGATCCATGGCCTTTTCTGCTGCCTTCTGGTCAAAGGTTTCCTTGGATGACATTTGCTTGGCAGCTACTTTGGGCTTCCTCCCATACCTTTATTACACACTACAAATTAGATTTGATCTCCAGAGGATGTGCATCGTTTGGCTCAGCAGTGCTCTGGAATATCCTTCCATAAGGGCCTCCCAAGTTGTTGGTAGCTGGGGACTCTGTCCGACAGGTTGCAGAGCAAATGAAGTTAACTACGTCAGATAAAGAAGTTATGTACTCACCATAACGTTCCATCTGAGTAGGTAACTTCATTTGTCTGCAACCGACCCGCCCTCCATCCCCTGCACCCTTAGTTCATTATCTAAGAGTCAGGATATGGCCTCCTTTCATGGACGTCATTGAAACAGATTGAAACCACTCCTAGGTTATGGAATTCCTTATTGTCCTTTGGCAAACTCGATCTGAGGGTTAGAAGGAGATGGCAGGGCATTATGGGTAGGTGGAGGAGCTTGGAGCTCGGATCTATTAGCTTGGAAAGCTGTCGGCTTGGATCCAATACCCACAGGTTGCAGACAAATGAAGTTACCTACTCAGATGGAACGTTATGGTGAGTACATAACTTCTTTTTTTCAATGTTTAATGATGGGGCTAGTCCCTCAATGGTTAAGGTTCAGTTAGCTGCCATTTCCAGTTTCCATACCAGAGTTGATAATTCTATGCTGGCTTCTTCACCTCTTTGTAAGGAATTTATAAAATGAACCTTTCTATTTAAACTACCTTTTAAATATCCTACTCTACCATGTCATGAGATCTGAATTTAATGTTACAGGGCCTGACTCAAAAACCATTTGAACCAGCTTCAAAATGTGATTTGAAATATCTTACTTTGAAAACTATATTCCTAATAGTCTTAGTATCAGCTAGGAGAGTTTCAGAACTTCAGCCTTTTTCCTCTAAGTCTCTTTATTTAATATTTCATAAGGACAGGGTGTCCTTAAGAACCAGTCCTTCCTTTCTTCCTGAAGTGGTGTCAGCATCTAACATTAATCAATCTATTAACCTCCCTGTGTTCTTTCCAAACTTTTCAAACAAAGGAGAATGCATTCTGCATTTATTCGAAGTCCACAGACAATTACGTTTTTATCTTCACAGATCAGAGGAGTTTAGAAAATCAGATCAATTATTTGTATCCTTTTCGGAAACTAAATTGGGAGAACCAGTTACCAAAGTAACTTCATCAAAATGGGTGACCGACTACATCTCCTTTGTTTACAACAAGTTTGGCCTGGCCTTGCCAAAACCTTTAAGAACCCATTCAACTAGGTCCGTGGCAACTTCATCAGCTTTTTTATCCAGGTCTTCCATGGATGATATTTGTGCACCTGTAATGTAGACTGATCCTCATACAATTATTACTCATTAAAATTGGATCTAGTCTCTAGGAGAAGAGCAGCCTTCGGCTCAACTGTACTCAGGATTATCCTTCCTTAGAGTCCACCCAGGATTCAAGTAGCTGGGGACTCTGTCCCACATGTTGAGGAATGAATGAAAATTGACATCAGATAAAGACGTTATGTACTCAACATAATGTTCCATTTGTGTTGTCCATTTTCATTCTTCCTCAACTTCCCCTCCCTCCAGCCTTCTGCCTTTTTTTCTTGATGATTTCTGGAAGAATGGGAAATTTTTATAGGAACCAAAGTTCATTCAAAGCTCCAGATAGTGAAGTTCTATGTAAGAGTTTTAATTTCATTGTTATATACAATAAAGATCAGCAGATAAGATGTGGAGAAAGAGGGGGACTGCTGCATTATGGGTAAGGGAGGAGCTTGAGACCTTGTAGTATCCATGAGCTGTAAAAAAATGGCTAAGTCAGATCCAAAAATCAAATCTGAGCCCATATTTTCGAGGAAGAATGAAAATGGACAACTCAGATGGGATGTTATGGTGAGTACATAACTTCATTTTTGAGAAGTAATGGCAAGGGGTTTCAAAAAGAATTCAGGAACCCCCAAACCAAGGACATTCCAACAACTCAGAATGACTATTTAAGGAACCTTGCCCCTACTCCCACCCCCACCCACAAACCCTGGCATTTCCTTTTCTCCTCCAGAAAGTCTGAAGCTCCACTTTTATCTTTGGCAACATATAGATGTTATGTGATCCTATCTCGCCTACATTCTGAATGATGGGTTCGGAGCCGATCCCTCGGCTCCGACTCGGCACGCTTATGCCAAAGAGCGAAGTCTCTTATTGGCTGAGCTTACTATATCCCAGGATGCACCACCATCAGTCCCCCAGATCTCGTTTGCCGCTTAACTGCAAGGACGTGGTCTCGAGCTGGCTGGGCTGAGTAGCTTTTATTAACTACTTTTTCTGTCAGTTTTTGTGCTTGTATTTCACAAAAGCCGTTTTAACGGCTATTGCTGCCTATAGCTGCCTGTTGTGTACGATTGAGTAGTGGAATTTATTGTGTGTGATTGGGTAGAGTTTGTTTCGGCCCCCCTTTCAATCCAGGGCCTTTTCGGTCAAACTGTATAACTGAACTTTTTAGTGTGTTAAAGTTCCCGGTTATTACACCTAAGGTTGTGTTTTTACACTGTTTCTGTAAGCCTTCGTTTTTTTTGTCATAGCGATTCTACAGTTGTGAAATTTCCTGTCAGAAATTGTTTGACATCATGTCTCAAGCCCCTAGGCCTTCGGGCTTTAAAAAATGTACTAAATGTGCTTTTAAGATGTCTGTTACTGATGACCATCTACTTTGTGTTTATTGTTTAGGGGCAAAGCACTTGCAGGAGTCATGCAGCGTCTGTCACGCTTTTTCCTCTAGGGTCCTCCAGGAGAGGAAAAATAAATTAATTCTTAAAGGGTTGATTAAACCCTCTTTTGAAGAAGCCTTGTCTTGTGCTTCGACTCCTGCCTAAAGGCAAAGGGCTTGGCTCCGACCAGTCCGTCGGATCCGACTGCCAAGAGACCTAGGCAGGCCTCTCCTTCGGCTCCAAAGACTTGGGAGCCGAGGTCGGAACGGTCTGCCTCGATGCCTCCAGTATCGACTCCTCGGGCTTCGGAGCCGATGGCTGGGGCATCGAGAGGCGGGTCACCTTCGTCGGCTCCACTGCTCTCGGAGCCGACAAGGGTCGCCCGCTCAGACACTTCCTCCTCGGCGCCGAAGTCTACCTCGGCACCGATGGAATCTGGTGTGTGTGTTTCCTCGGCGCCGATTCTCATAGAGTCGCCTCGGAGCCGGTCCCCTAGTCCCTTGGGGCCGAGGGAGAGGTCTTCTCGAACCCGTTCTGTTTCCTCTCGGTCTTCGAGAATGTCGGATTCTGATATAGACAGGGTGCTCCAAAGACTTTTCCAGTCCCCAGTCTTCCAAAAATTTGTTTCGGCTCCGACCCAGTTGGCTTGGAGCCGATGGCCATGACCCACCCCATTGTTATTCCTCCTCCGACTGCTTCGGAGCAGGTGCTCTTGGAGCCGGTGGAGATCTCAGGGTCGGCTCCGACCCTTACTTCAACCCGGGCCCTCGGGTCCGAGTTTGGTCTGGACTTCTTCGGCTGGACCCGAGGGTGATGTTTGGGACCGATGCTTTCGGTTCCGAGCCTCCCTCTCGGTGCTTCGGCTGCGGGACTTCCGTCTACTATCATGGCCCCGGAGACTGGGCGCTCCCAGGATTCTGGAGGTCCGGCTTTCAGAGCCATGAGGAGTGCCTTGGCCAAATCCTCTTGCCATCTCTCGGTTTTACCAGCACCTTCCCTGGGCGTGGAGACTGGGTCTTTGGCAGTTCCCCTGTCCGTAGCCAGCGGAGCCCCGAGGCCTGAGGTTACCCCCAGTGGGGGTTCCCCTCTTCCTGAGGGTTCTTCGGAGTCATCTCCAGAGGAACCCCCAAGGAAGAGATCGTGCAAGAGGAAGCACGTGGACTCCCCCGAGTCTATCACATCGGACACGGATATGGATGATGCAGAGGGGTCCCTAAGTCGTCCTCGGATGATGTCTCCTTTGCAGACATCTTAGAGATCCTCAAACAACGAGGCGGCTGGATGTCCAAACCCCCTCTGCGGACGAATCAGTGCTCCTCAAGGCCTTTGGGGCTCAGCCCTCCGCCTCCTGGGTATCTCCGCCCTTCGACGAGCTTCTGGATTTAGTTTGTCGAATGGCGTGGGAACACCGGATACTGTGGAACCAGTCCCTTCTCGTCCAAACAAATTCTTATCTGCTCCCCCCGAGAAGGAGTTCCTTACTAAAGGCGTGGCTGTAGATGCCATGGTGGTGGCATCTGCTACACAGCAGGACGTGGCAGAGGCTTCAACGTCCATCCATCCTCCTAATAAGGAGTCTAGGAGTATGGATAGGTGCGGAAGCGCACCCTGACTTCAGCGGCCTTTACCTTAAGGTCTCTGAATTATTTGGCACATTTTACCAGGCTTCAGAGGGATCTGGTCAAGGAGTTGTCAGACTCCCTCTCGGGTAACCTACCTGAACAGCTAGCCCAGTCCGTTAGCTCTCAGTTGGCTATCCTTACGTCAATTGCTAACTCGTCCATGAGGCTCATATCCTATGCGGCCGAAGGGGCGGTAGAGCGGCAGGCACAGGCGTGGCTCTACGTAGACAGGCCTGGCTCCGCTTGTGTCAGTTTGCGGAGGCCTTCAAGTCTTCCTTCGCCGACGCTCCCTTTGATGGGTCCTCATTGTTTGGACCCAAGGTGAAAGACACCCTTACCGCTGTGAGCAAGAGGGAAAACGTTATCTGCCGAGGGGCCCGTTATTCCACTCCCTTCGGCCTTACCCCAAGGCCAAAGGAGGGGAAAATGTGGTTCAAAATCTCGCAAGTTTTGCTCACAACAGCAGGAAGATTCCCGTCCAGAGGCAGAGGGCGGGAAATTTTTCAGGGAGTCGCCGTCCCAGAGGCGGCAGAGGGCCCCGCAATTCTGGAGACCGCGAGTCCTTTCGTGGCTCTTCAGCCTCCCACGACATGAGGGATTGCCCGGCTGTGCTGCTCCGGAGCCAGTCGGGTGTCGTTTTGCCAAGCACCTAAAAGCCTGGGAGTCAATCACTCAGGACAGATGGGTGCTTCGGATAATTGCCGGAGGTTACACCATCCCATTCAAATACTCACCCCCTCCGTCCAAGAGAATCCCGGACCCACCACCCAGTCAAAGGGAAATAGCAGCCGCAGAAGCTTCAAAGCTGCTACAAAAAGGAGTCATCCAACCGGTCCCCACAGACCAAATCGGATCAGGAAATTACTCCAGGTTCTTTTTAGTGCCAAAAAAGAGTATGGGAATGGGTGATAGCAACGCACAAAAAAGACAGGGGACCTGAGACCAATATTGGATCTCAGCAGACTGAACCTATCCGTTACGAAATCCAAATTCCGAATGGTCACGTTGCAATCCATTCTCCCGTTGTTGGAGAAGGATGTTTGGATGTGCTCCATAGACCTCAAGGACGCCTATTATCACATACCGATACATCAGGCGTCCAGAAGGTATCTGCGCTTCAGCCTGGGAGCCAGTCATTACCAATTTTGTGCTCTGCCCTTTGGTCTCACCACAGCCCCCAGGGTGTTCACCAAGTGTTTGGCAGTAGTGACGGCTCACCTGAGGAGCCTTGGATTCCAAGTGTTTCCCTATCTCGACGACTGGCTCCTGACTGCCACCACCAGGCATCTACTTATGGACAACCTCAAAGCCACCATCTCCCTGGGTGTTTCCCTGGGGATTACATTCAATTGGTCAAAGTCTGTCTTGCTGCCCTCTCAGCGCATAAAGTTTATAGGAGCAGAGATAGACTCAAGATTGATGCGTGTCTTTCTTCCTGCCGAAAGGATCCGAACCTTACAGGGCCAAGTTCAAGCTCTGATCTCGAGATCCAAAGCCCCAGCCAGGATGGTCCTACAGGTTCTAGGCTCAATGTCTGCCACGGTACTTTTAGTTCCTCTAGCAAGGTTACACATGAGGATTCTTCAGTGGCTCTTATCAACTCAATGGTCCTTTCAAGATCTTCCCCTCAATCATCACATCATGATTACGGAATTATGCAAAAGGGACCTGCGCTGGTGGCTTCAGACATCCAACTTGGATCAGGGAAAACCCTTTGTTCTCCCCCCTCCAGTGGTTACCCTGACGACAGATGCCTCCCAGATAGGGTGGGGGGGGCATTGTCTGGGCAGGCTAGTTCAGGGCTCCTGGCTTCCGGACGAAGCTCTTCTCCACATCAACGTGGAGATGAGGGCTGTACTTCTATCCCTACAGGCCTTACACAAGTTCCTTCCTCAGGGCATCATCGCCATCCACACAGACAACATGTCGGTGGTTTGGTACCTGAACAAACAAGGAGGGACCAGATCGTATCCCCTTTGCAGAGAGGCCATGAGAGTGTGGGAATGGGCTGTAGCTACCAACCGCTTCTTGGTAGCGACCCACATCCCGGGAAAGTCAAATGTGTTGGCGGACAAATTAAGCAGGACAATTCTCTCTCCTCACGAATGGTCTCTAAACCGCAGTAGCAGCCCAGGTTTTCAAGAGGTGGGGGCGCGTGCTGCGACCTATTTGCGACTCCACAAAACACCAAGTGCCAAAGGTTCTTCTCCTTGATTCCTCATCAGGAAGTACCGCCATGGATGCTCTAGCACAACCCTGGCCAACAGGGTTGCTTTATGCTTTCCTCCAATTCCACTCCTTCCCAAAGTCATTCAAAAGCTTTTCAGCTAAGGTCTTCAATGATTCTGATTGCCCCATACTGGCCTCGTCAGATATGGTTTCCTTACCTGAAAAAGCATGCAGTGGACGATCCGTGGACCTTAGACCTGATCCCGGATTTGCTAATCCATCAGTCGGGACATTGGCATCAGTCCCTTCAATCTCTGAAATTGACAGCTTGGCTCCTCCACTTCCGACCTTAGTTAGAAGTCACACGCTAGACCGGAAGTTGTTCACATTTTGTCTTCGCCCACAAACCCACCACTAACAAATTGTACCTCAGTAAGTGGAAGAGGTTTGCTATCTGGGCTCAACTCAAGGGCTTAGACCCTATCACTGCTCCTGTCCCAGAGGTTTTGAAATTCTTAACATCCCTATTTAATCAGGGATCTTCTGTCTCAACTATTAAAGTTCAACTAGCTGCTATCTCTAAATTCCATGAATCCACGGATCCTCCTTTGATGAGCAGCAGGCTATGCAAAACATTCATTAAAGGTGCGAGTCTGTTAAGACCACCAGTTTTTCATCCTGCACCTCCGTGGGATCTTGATTTAGTGCTTCGCATTAACATCTCCCCTTTTGAACCGGCTGCTACATGCGAATTGAAATATCTGTCATGGAAAACGGCATTCTTAGTGGCTATTACTTGCAAGAAGAGTCTCAGAGCTTCAAGCCCTGTCTATTAAACCACCATATCTGATTTTCCACAAAGATAGAGTATCTCTTAGGCCTAATCCATCCTTTGTCCCAAAGGTCTGCTCTAGTTTCTGTCTTCAACAATCTCTAGAACTACCAGTTTTCTTTCCAAAATTCTCTAATGAAGCAGAATACACTCTCCATAAATTGGATGTTCACAGGCAATTACGCTTCTATTTAGACAGGACTCAGCAACTTCGTAAGTCAGACCAGTTGTTTGTGTCCTTCTCAGATAATAAATTGGGCCAAACCATCACAAAAGCTACAATCTCAAAATGGATCAGAGATTGCATAACTCAGGCCTATTCTTCTTCAAATAAGCAACTTGCATCATCTATCAAAGCTCATTCTACCAGAGCTATGGCTACTTCTATAGCTTTTCATTTGTGCTGCGGCTACTTGGTCCAACCCGCACACTTTCATTTCCCACTACAAATTGGATGTGGCATCTAAAGGACGAGCTTCATTTGGTTCCACGGTACTCAGGAGTGTTTTCCAGTGAGCCACCCAGGATTCAGGTGCTAGGGACGCTGTCCCATCATTCAGAATGTAGGCGAGATAGGATCACATAACATCTTTTAGTTATGTACTCACCATAACTTCAGATGTTTGGGATCCATCTCGCCTACATTCCTGATACCCACCCTCCTTCCCCCTGCCTTGCAGATCAGAAGAGATAGAACGGTTTTGAGCTCCACTGTTTTTATCTTGTTTCATCTGACGATGTTATATAAGCAGGGTATGCATGTGTGCATGTATGCGGACAAACTAGATCTGGGGGACTGATGGTGGTGCATCCTGGGATATAGTAAGCTCAGCCAATAAGAGACTTCGCTCTTTGGCATAAGCGTGCCGAGTCGGAGCCGAGGGATCGGCTCCGAACCCATCATTCAGAATGTAGGCGAGATGGATCCCAAACATCTGAAGTTATGGTGAGTACATAACTAAAAGTTTCAGACATATGGATTTTGAAGATCATTCATTGAAGTTACAGGTGGCAGTGGGTGGAGATTCCTCCTATCCAGGGGGTAATCCCTCATCCACTGGACCAGATAGAACTAGCTCCTTCTTCCCAGGTAGGAGAATGGCTTTATTCAAGGATGTTTTTGGTGCCAAAGAAAGAAAATGCTTGGAGACCACTTCTGGATCTTTCTTTCCTAAACAAGTGATAATGCCACAGTTCAGAATACTGTCACTTCAACCTGTTACCTTTTCTTCCTCATTCAAGTTTCTTACTCTAGATTTCTAAAATATAAATGAAAAAGATTTTGTTAAAAGAATGTTTTTATTGAGTTGCTCTAAAAAGTAAGAAATTAGAAAGAAAAGTGAAAACTTTGCAGATGAAACACAGACAAGGTGATTTCTGAAAAGCATTTGAGGCTGGTTTTGTTGATTCCTGCTACTTCTTCTGGTACCTCATTACCAGAATCAGCCAAACTAACCTCAAATGCTTTTCTGAAATTATCTTGTCTGTATTTCTTTTGCAAAGTTTTCACTCTTCTTCCTTATTTCTTACTTTATAGAGCAACTCAATAAAAAGCATTCTTTTAAAAAAAACTTTTTTTATTTATATTTTATTCTTTTTTAGTTTTTAATTAAGTTAAGTTTATGAATGCCATCGCTGAACCTCTGTCTGGCCTTGTGAAATGTTTAAATTTAATTGTTAGATGAATTATTGAAACCTGACTTTTGCAAAATGTTATCATGTAGAGGAATTTACCTTGTATATAGTTTAAATGATTTGTGGTGCTGGTGCCACACACACACTCACTCACTCACTTAAAAACACACGCAGCAGTAAAGTTTATACAGGATATTTATTTCAGTTGTATTGTGTGAATAGCCCAAACAATAGATCAAACACACTCTGAAGAATGAACTTTGTAAAGCATGCAAATGTGTATATGAAATGTATTTTCCCTGTCTACTTCCCAGAGGGAATTGCAGCTTAAAGGACTGCACTGTATATCTTAATTATTACCACTGCTAGCCGTGCACAGTTCTGTGTTAAAACTATACATTACTCACAGAACAGGTGTGTCTATCATGCTGTCTCCGCATGGGAATATGCCTGCAGAAAAATTCCTAGTTTAGTTCTAGTGATGGAAGGTGCATATATAATTAAAGAAATGGTTCCTGTGCTGCTCTGTGCTGGTCATAGTGTGTCTGCAGGCTTGTGCCCTAAAGCAAAGTAACCTTTCTGGGTGCAATCGCTGCTCCCATTTTGCTCCTCACCTGCTTCTGATTTCCTCCTTCAAATGAGTGTCTCGGTCATTATTTCCTGATCTCCACTTTAAAGTAATATGTGTTTAAAAGGAGATACTGTTTTGTGAGTGTATTGCGCACAGCTGTGCCCATGTTATGTACAATGGCATGGCTTTATATTCCGGCAAACTACGATTTCCAAATCTCATTTCTTTTTCAATAAATGACATAAACTAGTTTTCAAGGGAGAAAAGACATGTCATGGTCCACCTAACTGGAAAAAAGTGCTTATGAACACCCCAGTGCTTTAAGATATGTGTCTGTCCAGAATATCTTGAAAACACATGTAACTAAAAGGAACTGCAAAGGTGTTTGTGTGCGTGTGTGTGTGAGTGTGTGAGTGTGTGTGTGTGTGTGTGTGTGAGTGTGTGTGTGTGTGTGTGTGTGTGTGTGTGTGTGTGTGTGTGTGTGTGTGTGTGTGTGTGTGTGTGTGTGTGTGTGTGTTTGTGTGTGTGTGTGTGTGAAGGAAGTGTTGTAGAGATGCAAATGTGTGTGTGTGTGTGTGTGTGTGTATATTGTCTTGCACAGTAATAATAACAGAGGTACAATATGTTACTTAATTACTAAAATATTGTTCCTCTGTCATTATTATAGTGCTTTTTATTGAAAGTGGCTTACAGAGACAGAACCACAGAGGGACAGAGAGAGAGAGAGACAGACAGAAAGCCAATTTCAATAAAAAAAAAAAAAACATTCTAAGAAAGATGCTTATTATTGCATCGCCATTCATCCAGAATTTAGACTTTTTTTTAAGATTCTGTGTGTCTGGATCACATTATCTGCTGTCTGCCTTATGTTGTTGTGTCTTTTGGCTTTTCCCGGTTAGGGATCGCCACAGCGGAACTCCGGTCCGCTAATTATTGGTAGCTGATTTTTACGTGCCAAGTTACCAGCCCTGACGCACAACCTTCAACGAAGGTATGCCCATTCACGCATGTCTCCACGCAGAAGACGCTTTAGCTGAGAATCGAACCGGACAGCATCTTACTGTGAGGCGACAACGCTACCGCAGCACCACCACCACGGGTATCTGCTGTCTGCCTTATCCTTGGACTATATACTGTACCAAGGGTGTTCACAAAGTGTCTAGCTCCAGATCTGATGTTGCCTTTTCCATTCATTTTTCAATGTATAGGTCTTTGGATCCAAGTTAGATCCAAGCTGGATCTGACTTCATCCACTTTTAAGTTTTGGATCGAGTGCTCAGGCTCTTCCTCTTATCCATAATTGTCCTCTGTTGATCCAGCTACCTCAGATCTCATTTAGCACTACAAGTTTATAACAAACCTGTTGGTGCGTGTGTATATTGTTAATAAGTGACTTATATTACCTTTTTTTTCTATCTAAAAATAACTTCTTTTTAGAAATATTCACATTTCTTGATTACGAATGGAAAAAAGCATCTATCCTGTCATCTCTTTTCTGTTTCAGTATGTCATAGAAACCAACAGATTTCAAATATTGTGAGGTTTGTACCCACAAGTTGACCAACACACATGGCAAGTGTGTGTATTGTGTGGGCCACTTCTCATTTAGACACCTCTTGCTCTATATGTGAAGCCATTGTCTAATACAATAGCAAGCTTGTTTTGAAAAGGCCACTCCCAGCCTCTGTGGGAGAAGGCATCCCTTTATTTCCAATAAAATCATCTTCTTCCTTTTCTCCTCCTTTGAAGAAGCCAGCTGAAAAAGCAAGGAAGAAACTGAGGGAAAAAGAAAAATCTAGGCTCTTGAAGAAGGGATCTCTGGATCATACATCTTCTTCAGCTGTGGCTTCAAAAACTGCAAAAACCTCAGAACTGATGCTATTCTCAGATCTAACAACACACTGAGGCTCTCACCAGAGACTATTTCCCCTGAGGCGCCATTCATCCATACTGCAGGAAAGCTGTAGCACTCTAGGCCTCCCTATTCTGCCTCATCTATTTGTTCAGCCATCCAGGAGCCTTACCAGTGCAGACATGGACTAGATGATGAAGAGATTTCTTCGGACCTAGATGCAGCCAGGAGACCTGCAAGATCCACCTACCACCAGATCAAGGAAAATGGTTTCTTCTCTGGATTCTGCTATTGCTCCTTCTCTGATCTGCCCTCTCAGATGGGAGCATTTAGAGCCATCTTCCATCCAGGGCAGGTCTGCATCAGAGCCTAGGATTTATTCTTCCTTGACACCAATGAGTTATTGGATTTGATTGGCTTCAACTGCTTTGGAGCCTTCTGAATCTAAGAGCTGAATAGTCAGTGCCATCTCTGACAAGGTAGGTTCAGAACCAAGGTTTTCAGATCTGTTTTTCCCTCTTGGAGCCTCAGTGTAGACAGGATCTGAGCCGTGCATTATCCTAGATTGAGGCTCCTTTAGTGGATTTTGGCTCCTAAGGCTAGGTTTCCTGGATCTATAACGAGTTCGGCTTTCGAGGCTTTTGAAAGAGTTTTCTCTCAACCCAGAGAAGAGTCTGCCTCACTTAGCTAAGATCCTTCCCTCCCCCAAAGCATTTCCTAGAATCTGAAACCTACTCTTCTTGTTCCATCAGGACAGCAAGCAATCGGAAGTCTTGACCTAGATTCCCATTGAGGAGGTACACAGAGAGCATATGTGTAAAAGGAGGCACCTGGATTCCCATCAGTAATCTGTCAGCACTGGGGCTGACTTTGATAGTGGAGAAGGTTCTCCCAGATCCTCTCCTTGAAGATGTTTTGTACATAGAGATACTTGAACTGCTTAAGCTGAAAAGGGACTGGTCCTCCCAAATGCCTTCTCCAGAAGAGTCAGTTTTCATTGAGGCTTTTGGATCTGGCCTATATATGTCTTGGCTAATCCTGCCACTGATGAGATGATGGACCTTATCTCTAAGTAGGTATGGAAGGAGCCAGACACAGCCAAAACCATCTTTAACAAACCAGGTAAGTCCTTCATCGCTCCTAGAATCATCCCCATTGGAGCAAGAGTCCAGCCATGAACAACATGGTGGTGGTGGCAGCCACCAGAATGGAACTGTCAGAAGAAAGTTCCTCTGTCCATCTGCCAAACAGGTACTCTTGTGCACTGGGCACATTTGTGAAGCACGTTTACAACTCATTTACATTCACTGTGAATACATTGAATTATTTGGCATGTTACCTGTTTTCAGAGAGATTTGACTAAGGAGATCTCCAAATCTCTACCAGGGACTTGTCTGTGGATCAAAGGAAATTCAATGATGTACAGATGGCTACCCTCCAGTTCTTGTCTAATGTTTCTATGCACCTTACCTCCAATGCCAAGGAGTATCCATGTAGGTCAGCCGGCATGGGCATATCTATCAGGAGACACTAAGGCACTGTACGAGCACATCCACTCATGTATGAATCGTGCCATCCCAAATAGAACCAAGATGCTCTCATCCAAAGAAATGAAGCCATTCTGGTGGTCCCCTGCCATAAACAAACTTTACAACAAAAGGAAGAAACTGTTGCAGAAAAGAGGAATATCCCAGGATGCAAAAAACTCCCTTACCAGCCTCAGTAAGAAATTGAGATCCCTCATAAAATCCTCCAAAGCTAGTTACTAAAATAAAATTGCCAAAGATTCCAAAGACAACCACAAGGCATTCTATAACTATGTCAAGAATCTAAATGGCAATGCTCAGATTTGCTCTGAGCTAAAACAGAATTGCATTAAATATACTGATCCCAAGGATATTGTCAATATCCTGGCAGATCAATTCAGTGCCAACTTCACCCCCCTCTCACCCCCTAAATGGCCCATCTCAATACTGGAAGATTGCCAGATTCTGGTAATAATGGCCACACAGGTAAAAAACGCACTCTCCAAAGCTAAGAATACAGCATCCATGGGACCAGATGACATCCTGGGCTGTGTACTACATGAACTACAATAATAACTGGCACCTCACCTAAGTGTCATGTTTAATCATAGCCTCACCTCAGGTTTTGTGCCCACTGAGTGGCGCAGAGCTACAATTATCCCACTCCACAAGGGAGGATCCACCTTGGATCCCAGAAACTACCATCCCATCAGTCTGATGAGCCTTATCTGCAAGGCCATGGAGTGTATTATCATGGAACTTATAAACAAAGACATTGACAACCTTCAAACACTGGACCCCACCCAGTTTGTGTTCGTGAAGTGCCGATCTTGTCTCCTGAACCTGATTGACTTCTTTGAATCAGTCTCCAGAGCCATGGACAAGGATAAGGTGGTTCACACAGCCTATCTAGACCTTGCCAAGGCCTTTGACACCATCCCCCACTCTGGAATCATAGCTTAATTTACTAAGCTGGGCATTAATCCCACCGTCACCCAATGGGTTGCTAACTGGCTTACTGATAGAACCCACACTGTAAAAGTAGCCGACTCCAAATCCAGATCCAGACAAGTGACAAGTGGAGTACCTCAGGGTTCTGTTCTGGGACCGCTCTTGTTTGGCATCTACTTCTCTGAAGTACAGGCCAACACTAAAGGACTCTGGCTAACAAAGTTCACAGATGACTGCAAACTGGGAGCCATTATTGAATCCCCAAATGATGTGGATACTCTACAAAAGGGCCTTACAGAAGCAGATGCTTGGTGCCAGAGTCATGGGCTCAAGCTCAATGCGAAGAAATGTATAGTTATCCCCTTTGGGAAAAAACATGTACCCATGAATTACCATATAGGTGAAAGTACACTAAACACCGAAAGTGTGATAAGAGACTTAGAGACACAGGTGGACAGTGGTCTCACCTTCGATAACCACATCGCCACAACAGTCAGGAAATCCTTCTATGTGGCACACCTCATCACTAAGGGCTTTTCATCCAGAAAAAAGGAGGTCATTGTCCCACTGTACTCATCCCTCATTAGACCCATTATAGAATACAGTGCCCTATTTGGTATGTACCTCTCAAGACATCTGCAACAACTGGAAAGGCCGCAGAAATACCTCACTAAAAGAATCACAGGCCTAAAGCAGATGCCCTACGCTGACCGCCTTAAAAAACTCCAGCTATACTCTGTCGCATATTGTCTACTCAGAGGCGATCTCTGCTTAACATACAAGGCCATGTCAAACCCAGAGCTGTTGGACATGCTACACTTAAAGAAATCCCAATCCCTCAGAGCCACACGCTCCAGGGATCTAAACCTTGTCATCACAATAAACAAAACGTGCTGGAGGGATAGGTTCCTTACCCAGAGACTCCCCAGACTCTGGAATAGATTGCCCATACATGTCAAGCAGAGTGCCTCTTTGGCCCTCTTCAAGAGGAACCTTAACGATTGGATGGGAGAAAGGAAATTCACTCCAGGGATCATGTCAGTCGCCCTGCTAGACAGGGGTCCAGGGAAGTAAATTGTGTGGGAAGAAATAGCCAGGGAATTGTTATGGCTAGGCTTGTATAGGCCCTAGGGCTGATAGCCTAGTACCAACCTATGAACTTATGACCATGCCTGGATGCAGCTGTATGACTTTGCTGAAATTTTAAGACATTCTTTGTGAATACCCCTAATGATAGATCTACACTCTTTGATCCCAAAGTGAGAGAGACAACGTCTAGAGGTGAAAAAGATGGTAAATTAATTTCTGCCATAGGGACCAAATTCTCCACTCCTCAGAGGACATTTTCCATGAAACAGAAAGGAGGCAAGATAATTTGGTTTTGCAAATCTCAAGGGTTTTCACCTAACCTGCTATGCAGAGGGGGGATCTCCTATAATGAACATTGCCCTAGTGGCAGAGGTGGTCAGCAGAATCAAGGTTTCAGAGATCCTTTCTCTGAGAACCCTTTTCAGTGCTCCTGAATGGTTGCCTGACTGCTGTGTTCTGGAAGCTATCAGTGGGCACTTATCCTTGCATTTAACAACCTTGACATTCATCACGCAAGACCAATAGGCCCAAAGGATCATAACCAGAGGCTACTTCATCCCCTTCCACTCTCCCACTTTAACCCCAAAAGACTTACTGACATTCCTCCCTCTTAAAGGGAAGTGTGTGTTTCAGAAATTAGGAAGATTCTAAATAACTGAGTCATCCAAGAGGTCCCATCAGATCAAAAAGGAGCCAGAATTTACTTAAGGTTTTTTTAGTGCCAAAGAAAAATGGGGTCCTAAGGCCAATTCTGGACCTAAGTCTCTTGAATAAATTTTTAAGAAAAACAAAATTCCAGAGTCTATTCTTCCTCTGTTGAGGGAGAATGACTGTATGTGCTTTATAGATCTTCACAATTGTACTACCATATAAAGATGGACAGACGCTCTAGGAAGTGTCTTCACTTCCAACTGAGATCCAGTCATTTTCAGTTAAGAGCTGTGCCTTTCAGTCTCACCACAGTCTTCTGGGTATTCACCAAATGTATGGCAGTAGTAGCAGCTTGTCTTTGACTGCAGGGGTTCTGGTGTTCCCTTATTTGAATGACTGGTTTGTCATTGCCCCTACCAGGGATCTACTCATCCAAACCAGGGACTCCTTGCTTCATCTATGCTCAAACTTAGGAGTTATGGGGAATTTAGCAAAGTCCAAACTTTGTCCAGATCAATCTTTAGAGTTCATAGGGGCTCAGTTAGACACAAAGCTACAAATTGCATAACTTCCCTAAACAAGGATTACATCCATTCATCAACAAGCTTTGAATGTCTTATCCTGTCAGCAGCCACCAGCAAAAATTGTTCTCCATCTTCTAGGTGCCATAGCAGCTTCAATTACCTTGGTTTTCATGGCCAGGTACTACATGTGAGTTCTGCAGTGGACCTTTGTAGTTCAGTGGCTGATAAGACAGTAATCCATGTCCTTCCAAATATCTTTAACAAAGATTTGCAAGACATGCATTCAGTGGTAGTTGGAGTCTCCTTATGTTTCACAAGGACATCCCTTCAATCTTCCCTCTCCCAAAAGCCATGATGACCATAGATGCTTCCCACTTGGGGTGGGGAGCATTTCCTGGGAAAGACAGTTCAAGGTACTGGATCACAGTCAGAGGCCAGTCTACACAACAGTGTCTTGCAGATGACAGTGGTTCTTCTAGTGTTGCAGGGCTTTCAGGACTCTCTCCCATTAGATGTGATATCTATCCAGACAGACAACATGGCAGTCATCTTGTACATCAACAAACAGGGACGAAAGAGATCTTACTGGTTATGTTGAGAGGCCATGAAAGTGTGACAATGGGTGATATCTTACCACTGATTTGTAATAGCAATGCATATTCTGGAGAAATCCAGTGGGATAGCGGACAGATGGAACAGGCTTATCATTTTCCCTCATGAGTAGTTTCTCAATCTAGTAGTCAGTGAGCAGATTTTCAGCTGTTGAGGCTGGCCTTGCTGAGATCTCTTTGCACCCCTCGCACAACGCCAAGTGCAGCAAGTTCTTATTTCTGATCTCCCAGGAGTGGGAGTCACTAAGGGATGCTGTGACCTACAATTGGCCCCAGGGCTCCTTTATGCCCCTGCTTCCACTCCTTTGATTCCAAAATTTTTACAGACAGCATTGGTGAGGAAGATCACAGGCATCCTCATAGACACCTGCTGGGCTCAACAAGTATGGTTTTGTTTCCTCTGGCCTCATCTAGTACACTGTCTCTGGGTGCTGAGCTCAGCTCCCATCAGGGTTGCCTCACATGGACATCTAATCCCTCAAGCTGACCGCATGGTTTCTCCAATTCCAGTGATGGCCAGACAGACTATGTTTTCATTCCCAGGGTTTCATATTCTGACTACTTTTCATAAACCTTCTATGCATAAGATTTACAAAAGCAAATGGAAAATGGTTTCTATCTGAGGAGTTGAAAACAACCTTTATCCTTTTTTGGCTGCTGTTCCAGCAACCTTGGAATTTCTTGCCTATCTTTTTCAAAATGGAGCCAGCTGTTCTACCACCAAAGTACAGTTAGTGGTCATGTCTTCCTTTCACATTGTTGAGAATCACAGGCCCATTGCATCCTTAAGACTGTCTAAAGCTTTCATTAGAAAAACAGTTCTATTATTCTCCCCCCTTAGAGACCCAGTTCCTCCCATAAATATTACAATTTTACTGCAAGCCTCAACTAGCCCTCCGTTTGAACCTGTTGTCAAAGCTGATTTTAATTTGATTTTTTTCATGGAAAACTTTATTCTTGGTTGCTGTTACGTCTGCTAGGAGAATTTCTGAGTTCTACGTCTTGCCAGCAAAACCTCCCTACCTGGTCTTTCAAAAAGATAGTGTATGCTTGAAAACCAACCCTTCCCAAAGTACCTTCTGAATCATCTATAAACCGATTGATCGATTTTCCTGTGTTTTTCCTCATAGTTGCCAAACAAAGGTGAATATACATTGCACTTACTGGATGTTCACTGTCAATTATGATTATGTTTACATTTGACAAACGCCTTTAGGAAAACTAATCAGTTGTTTGTCTCTTACTCCCCTGTCAAGATGAGAAAGTGAGTATCCAAAGTCACTCACTCCAATTGGTTGTCTGAATTTATATCTTATACTAACAAAGAAAAGAGTTTATTATTGCCTACATCCCCAAAAGCTATTCTTCCAGATCAACAGCTTTTCAACATTCTTTTCCAGAGTACCTGTTGATAACATCTGTACTGCCACTACCAGGTGCAAGGTCCCATATATTCCTTTCACATTATAAATTGGACATACAAGCCAGAACAAGAGCCTCTTTTTGTTCAGTTGTGCTATGGAATATCCTTCCATAAGTCCACCCAGGTGTTACAGTCACTGAGGATTCTGTCCCATATATTAAAGAATGGACAGAAAAGACAATATCAGATATGAAAGTTATGTATTCACCATAATGATCTGTGTTGTCTGTTTTCATCTTTCCCCAACTTCTAACCATCCTCCCCTCTTCACCCTTATATATACTTTATGGTATTTGGCCTGGACTGATCTGGCTTACTTACCTTGGTTGATAGAGATTTCTTATCAAGAACATGCCTATCAGCTGGTTTCTTTACTTCTGTATACTTGGCCCTTTTTCCTACAGGCAAACCTATTCTGAAATAGCTGGGTGAACATGGGGGGGGGGGGGGTTATGAGCAAGGAGAGGAGCGTGAGAACCAGATCCAAAGCTTAAAAGTGGCCACAGTCAGATACAAAGACCCATACATTGAGTAAGGATGGAAACAGACAACACACATCTATCATTATGGTGAGTACATAACTTTCATTCATAGCTCATTGCAGACTATGGGGTATTTACATTTTTCCATGTTTAGATGACTTGCTTATCTTTGCAGAGTCTTTTTTAAAGTGTCAGGAATCTCTCACTTGAATGAGAGATATCTTGCACAAACTGAGATTCCAAGAGAATATTCAAAAGTCTTTTTTGACTCTTTCACACAAGATTGTGTTCTGGGGTATCAAGCTAGAAACCTCAGATCAAAGAGGTTTTTTTCCACAGGAAAAATAGATCTATAACTAGACATATTTCTAGGTTTTTCCACTCATACTTCAGTCCCCATGGAGGAATATCTTAGGATTTTGGGACTCATGGCATCTGTGATTCTTTTGATACTCCTGGCAAGGCTCCACATTGGAAATCCACAGTAGTATCTGAAGTCTGTTTGGTCCCAGCACCAACATCCCTTGTCTTTTTAAATCCCAGTGCTGGATATTGTCAGATGGGAAATCATTTGGTGGAGACAGCAAATATCCTTAAATTCAGGTCTCCCTTTCTCTCTTCCTGTTCCAAAGTAGTCAGTCACCACAGATGCCTTTGATTTTGCTTGCAGACCAGTTTCAGGATGGATAAAATTACAAGGTGTGTGGGTTAGCAAGGACAGATGCAAGCACATAAATATAAAAGACATGTTTGCCCTGATCAAGGAACACTACTCTCGGAATCATCTTTGGTTACAAGACCTCTTGAAGTTATTACAAATAATACCACAGTCATATGGTAAATCAACAGGCAAGGGGGAGCCAGGTCATACCTCCTTTGCAGACTAGCCATGTTAGCTTGGGATATAGCTTCACAGCACAATCTCACTCTAAAGGCATCCTGCATTCTGTCAGAGCAAAACTGTGGCAGACAAGCTGAGCATGATGTGGTCAGACACTCATGAATGTAAACTAGATCAGGGGGTCTTCCAGGATTTGATCCAGTTGTGGGGAGTACCTGGAGTAGACCTCTATGCCTCTTCTCTGAATAATCAGCTGGCAAGATTCTGCTCCAGAAATATGTGCAAGAAGGGTGTAGGACAGTTGTCTTTTCTTTTTCTTGGGCAGGAATTTTTTTTATGATTTTCCACCCTTTCCACTGATATCCAGGGTACTTCTGAAGATTCAGAGGGAATGTCCCAAGATCATTGTAGTGACTGCCTTCTGGCCCAGGGAACAGTGGTTCTCCCTTCTTTCGGAAATGGGTAGGGGCAATTGCCAAAAGCTTCCTCACAGACTGGAACTGTTTTCACAAGATCAGTGGTTGTTTGATACACCCTGATCCCAATCAACTGGATGATAGGGTCTTAATTCCCTGTAGGTACCTGTTTACTGAGTACGTGCAGCAGGTAGTAATGGAAGCAAGAAAGCTTGCTGCTAGAAAATCATGCATTAGCAAATGGAAAAGGTTTTCTAATTGGTGCTAACAACATAACCAGCACCCATTCAGGGCTAGTTGTTCTCTGGTCTTACAATATTTGTGTGTTACTATTCTTTGGCCTTTCATACTCCTCTATCAAGGTGCATTTATTGGTTATTTCAGCTTGACTGACCATGGATCCTCATTTTTCAATGCATTCTCATGTTAAAATGTTTTTGAAATGGATTTTACAAAAGAGGCCTCTTAAAAAAACAGTTCCTCCTCATTGGGATTTTAATTTTGTGTTACAGAAGCTAACACTTGCTCTGTTTGATCCTGCTAATCTGGCTGACTTGAGGTTCTTAACATGGAAAACAGTTTTGCTGATTTCTCTGACCACTGCATGAAGGGTATCTGAGATGAAAGCTCTTATGGTGAGTCAACCCTACCTCATTTTCCACTGGGATGGGGTTTCTTTGAGAACTAATCCTTGTCTTATGCCTAAAGTGGTATCTAAGTTTACTTTAAGCCAGACTTATTCATCTCTCCATTTTCTTTCGTGAACCTAAAAATAAGGGAGAAAAAAGATCTAGTGCTGTCATCCTGTTTTGATTTTTGTGTTAGCCTGAGTGCACTCCCACTCTCTTGATTTCCTCGAGGAGAGAGCAGAAATGGAAAAAACTTTTTTTTACCTGAATATGTTCACCCTTTTGGTCTATGCCTTCAAAGTAACTTAACATTCAGTGTCATTGGTTAGTGGTATTAGTGATCTACTGGATGTTAGCTTCTTTACCTGTTTGGGAGTTTAAAATGGGTCAGTAGAATCTCATTAAAATCATCACATAGTGCATCTGGTTAAAGAAGGAGATCTGAGAGTCAGTATTGTAGTCTGTAGTGTTCTTTATTTCAGGCAGATGAGCGCTGATCCAAACTTACTGATTAACAACTGTTAGAGTGCATTTAAGGATTTTGGAACTGGTGTTCAACTCACTGAACCATCTTGCTCAGGTCATGGGGGGCTATAGTTTAGGTGTGATCATTCCTAATCCTAAAAGTTCATATTACATGATAGTATTGCATTTCAATAAATAAAAAAAAAATCAGGTAAGCAATGTCAGGTTAAACATAGATAAATGCTGTTATAATTCTCTCTCAGTTCTTATTAAAACTTATTTTGCTTCTAATTTCTTTCTCATCATTCTCCAGCCAGTCATTTGGACTGAGAGTGTTGATGTTCTGAAATTAGGGGCGGAGGGCATCCTTACTATGTATAATTTTGATACAGCAAAGTGGGTTTGGAAATTTGTGGTGCTCTCAATCACCTTCTTTGGATCTGCCTATTTTCTTTTTTTTTTCCCAAAATCTCTTTATTTGAATTTTCAGACATTAACAGCAATACATCCAATCAAACACACAAAACAAACAGTACATACAAAAAGGAAACATTCAAAAAACTAGTAACACAAGAAATATATATACACTATATACAATAGAAGTCACTACATCATCAAATGGAGTATAAAAGGTTTTTAACATCATATAAGAAAGTGAGGGATAGTATAAGGGACACATTTTATGAAGAAGATAAATATAGAAATCTAACCACTTATTATACTTAATGTAATTAGGGAATACAATTAGATATATAAAGAGGAAAAAGGAAAAGAAGAGAAAAAAATGGTTATAATGCAGTTATTGCATAATATAAATTTGTCTTATCATGTCAGTGTACAGACTTTCTTTTTAAAAATTACATCTAGTAAGTAACCCCAGTATTTCTGATAATAGTGTTTCTTTTTTGTTTTTGTATAAACTAGTTTGTGAGATGATATATATTTAATAGCAAGGTTGCTAAAGCCTTCCCATGTAATTGGAGATGTGACATTCCAGTTTTTAGTGATATAAAATTTAATAAGGGCACACATCGTGATAAGGACATGTTTTTTTATTTTTGGAAGTTGAGCCGTGTTAATGTGCAATATAGCTGTCTCCCATGACAGGGTTTATTTTTCATATCCCATCTTCTCTAACCTAGCTCTTAAAGAGCACCATAGGTTGTGTACCTTGTTACATTTCCACATGATATGGAGAATATCTGCAGTTTGGTTTGGGCAGTGAGGACATATAGACGAGAAGTTGGAATTGAACTTACTTAGTTTTGATGGGGTATAGTATACGTTGTTATTTATCATAATTTGTGTATATAGCAGCATCTTAAAAGGAATGAATTTTATTGTATTCTCAGTGGCCAGTCTCTTATTTTCATCTGTCAGAGATTGTTTTTTTTCTTGCCAATAGTTTGAAAATAATACAGAATTCTGGTGTTTTATGTTCGTTAGAAGTTTATATGTCCTAGAAATTGTTTTCCCTTTCATCTTGAGGTTTTCTAATATTAGTTTTACTAACTTAATATCCTGCAAGTCGACTTGTGTTTGTGAGGATTTAGCATTTATGAGATAATGGATTTGGGTAAGAATAACAGTATATTTCTTGGTAAGATTTGGTTCTAGTCTTATTTGTTGTATATTGGATTCTCTCCATTGGTATATTTCCCATACTGTGAGATCTTTTATCAGAGGGTAATTTGTTAGATTTAAGGGTTTATTGTTTATTAGTAGGTTGGGATTTAGGTGGAGTGGTTGTATAAAGGCAAGAGCATCTAATAATTGCAATGATTTAAATAATTTCTGTGTAGTAAGAATCATGTATTTAATTAGTGGGTGTATATTCTTCGTGAATATGCCATTTTGATTTAGGTTTAAAAATGGTAGGGATTTGCTGTTATACCCAAGGGATTTCAGTTGTTCAGACCAGATTTTGGTCCATTGGGGTGTCCAGGTATTTACATACGGGTCATGGCTTATTATCTGTATTAGTCTGTAAGCAGTAATTAGAGTTTGAAATCAGGTAACCCCAATCCCCCTTTATCTTTGGTAAGTACAAGTTTGTCATATTTAATTCTATTGGATTTGGGGTACCATAAGAATCTTGATATAGCTTTTTCTATATCAAGGAAGAATTTTTGGGAGATTATTTGAAGAAGTAGCATTTAGTTGAAAGAGTATTCTTGGTAAAAGGTTCATCTTAACAACACTAGCTTTTGAGAGTAATAACATATTAATATTTTTCCACCTATTGATATCACTTTCAGTACTGGTCAATGTATGCAATAGGTTATTCTTTATCATATCTTTAAAGTCAGGAGTAAATATTAATGTTAAGTTGTCTATCTCACCTTCGTTCTTGCTGGTTGAGTTCGGAGCCGATCCTCGGCTCCGACTCGGCCATCTTCTAAAGCTCGAGAGCTACATACTGGCTCGAGGCCTCCCCATATCCCATGATGCCTGGCGCTAGAAACCCAGATCTCTTTTGCCGCTTCTGCTGTGAGGTTGCTCTACTGGCTCAGGTCGTATAAAGCTTTTATATTGTCTTTTTTTCTGTCATAAAACTAGTTAGTTTTAGAGTAGAAATTCTCATTTAGATATATCCTTTGTATTGTAGTTGTTTTCGTATCTGAATCCTTGTCTTTTCCCTTCAGAAACTCATTTTTATTTAGAGAGTTCCCCTCCCCTTTTCTCTTTCCCTTTCCTCTTAAGGTTTTCCATTTAAGTTAGAGGATAACCTTACCTCTAAAAGGTTGCCATTTAACTTAGAGGATAACCTTTTTTTCTCTCTATCTCCTTTATATATATATATATATATATATATATATATATATATATATATATATTCTTTTATTACCACTGTTAGTTAGTTTAGCTATAGTTAATTATAGTTGTTGGTTGTTGTAGTGTAGTTTGGTTCTGGTAACTGTAGTGTATTTTTGTTGTGGTTAGTTACCTTAACCCTTTGGTGTGTGTGTTTTTCCTTGGTTTTTCTTCTTTCAGGATGTCCAAGGATCCTAAGCCGTCCGGATTCAAGAAGTGTGACTCATGCTGTCAGAAGATGTCTCTGACAGATGGTCACACTTCTTGTGTTTATTGTCTGGGCGCCGTGCACCTGCAGGTCTCTTGCTCGATTTGCCATGCATTCAGTCCAAGAGTCCTGCAGGAGCGCAAAAATAAGTTGATCCTTAGAGGTATACTTAAACCTCAAGATTCACCGGCTAAGGCTCAACCCGTGAAATCTTCCAGGGCACCTAAACCTTCGGCTCCCAGTTCGGAGCTGTCGTTGGGTGAACCTGTGCCTTCCATCTCGGCTCCGGCTGGAACAGATGCTCCTCCCTCCCAGTCAGCTCTGATACATTCTTCGGAGCCCTCTGAGATTCGGAAAAGGTCTAGATCTCCTTCTCTGGAGTCGATACGCTCTGCTCCGAGATCACCTCTGCTCCAATCAGAGTGTAGTCATTACTCATCCCACTCTTCTCGGTCCTCAAGACTTTCGGACCATGACTTGGAAAGAGTGGTCAGTAGACTGTTAAAATTGCAGGCCCTAGCTAAAATGTTGTCCAGGCCCCCCCTCATCAAGGGTCGGCTCCTTCCACGTCTGCAGATATTCCTCCTCCTCCGACTCACCCTTTGAGCTTGGAGCCGGAGTTCGTTGGGGTTCGAATCGTGGAACCGTTGGCTCCGATACCTTCTCCTTCGGTTCCGTCATCGGCTCCGATCACTTCCATGGTTCCATCTCTGGATGGATCTGGCACCGGGACTCCCTTGTTGGCTCCAAGGGGGTGAGTGGCATCGGACCCTTGTCCGACCCCACTCTCCCCCTCGGTGCTTCGGCTCAGGTGAGCTCAGCTCCCACATCAGCCTCAGAGCCGTCCCCCTTGGTGTGGAGAGGGATTCTGATTTCTTCCGAACCGGATCCCTCTCTGTGTTCTGGTAGGGATGCCTTTGAGGTGATGAGGAGGGTACTGGCCCCTGACTCAGTCCCACGATCAACCCCATCGGCTCCTCCCCCTATGGTGCCTGCGTCAGCCTCTGCCTCTCTTCCAGACCCCAAGCATGGGGATCCAGTGCCCCAGGACACCCCTTTAGGTGTATCTTCCTCTTCCGAGGCCTCCGCTGATCATTTAGAGGAGCCACCTCATAAGAGGAAATGCAAGAGGAAGCATGTTGACTCCCCTGAGTCTGTCACATCAGATACTGACTTAGAGGATTTGGAAGGATCCCCAAGATCCCCCTGTGAAGATGTCTCCTTCTCAGACATCCTTGAGATGCTTAGGCAGAGGGGGAACTGGACTGCCCTAAGCCCTTCCGAGGATGAGTCGGTATTCCTGGACGCGTTTGGATCCCGATCGTCCACCTCCTGAGTGTCTCCGCCTTTTGACCCACTGATGTCTGTGGTGGCACAGAAGGCGTGGTCAGCTCCAGACACAGTGGAACCAACCCCCAGAAGGCCAGCTAAATTCATTACTGCACCACAGGACAAGCAATTTTTGACCAAAGGTGTCCCCGTTGATGCCATGGTGGTAGCGGCAGCCACAAAGAAGGAGTTGGCTGAAACTTCTTCATTTGTCCATCCCCCTAATAAGGAGTCTAGGACAATGGACAGATATGGGAAGCGGATGTTTTCTTCAGCGACTTTTTCCATGAAGTATCTGAATTACTTGTGCCACTTTAACCATCTACAGAGGGATCTTCTTAAAGAGCTTGGAGATACCCTCCAAGATCCATCAGCTGAGGGGGGGGCCAGGCCAAGGTTGCCTCCCAGCTGGTGACTCTTAATTCAGTGGTGAACTCCTCCATGAGGCTCATTTCCTATGCAGCCGATGGTGCGAGTAGAGCCACAGGCACAGGCGTCGCTCTAAGGAGACACTTGGATGCGGCTTTGTAACTTTGCGGAAACTTTCAGAGCATCTTTCACCAACACCCCCTTTGATGGTTCCTCTCTCTTTGGATCACAGGTGAAGGACACCCTTACCAGGCGTGAGCAGGAAGGCAAGACTCTCTCTGCTGTAGGAGTCAGTTTTTCCACTCCTTCTAGACCATATCCCAAGGGTCAGAAGAGTGGAAAGATGTGATTCCAGAAATCCCAGGGAACCTTGCCGGACACACATGGTGAGTTTCCCTCCAGGGGCAGAGGATGGAACAATAACAGACGCTGCCCTCATGGCAGAGGGTGTCCGCAAAACCAACGCAGCAGAGAATCATTCTCTGACAAGCCCTTCCAGCATCCTTGAAGGGTTGCCCGGCTGCCCACCTCTGGAGGCAGTCGGGGGAAGATTATCGCTGTAACCAAGAGCCTGGCAAGACATAACACAAGACAAATGGGTACAGTCCGTTATATCCGGAGGCTACAGAATTCCCTTTGTTCGCGCTCCTTTCTTGTCGAACAAGTCCCTTCCAGATGTTCCACCCAATCTAAGGGATCAAGCAGTTCAGGAAGTTTCAAAACTGCTAAGAAAAAGGGCCATCCAGCAAGTCCCAGCAGACCAGCAAGGATCCAGAATTTACTCAAGGTTCTTTTTGGTACCAAAAAAACCAGGGGGCTGGAGACCCATTTTGGATCTCAGCAGACTAAACAGGTCTGTACAAAGAACGAAGTTTCAGATGGTCACACTACAGTCCATTTTACCCTTCCTGGGTCAGGACAATTGGATGTGCTCCATAGATCTTCAGGATGCGTACTACCACATCAAAATGGACAGGTGCTCCAGAAGATTCCTGCGCTTCCAGCTGGGAGCCAGCCATTATCAGTTCAGAGCTCTGCCCCCAGGGTGTTCACCAAAGGTATGGCAGTAGTTACCACTCACCTGTGACGGCAAGGATTCCAGGTGTTTCTGTATCTAGATGACTGGCTCCTCACTGCTACCACCAGGCATCACCTTCTGCAAGCCAGAGACTATACTATCCAGACGTGGTCCAGACTAGGTATCACTATAAATTTCGAAAAATCTGCTTTGTCGCCTTGTCAGTCTATCACCTTTATAGGCACAAACTTAAATACAAAAGACAGGTCAGCCAGCCTTCCACCAGACAGGGTGTTATTCATTCGGGGGCATGTCCAGGTCTTGTTAGAATGCAAGAGAATTCAAGCCAGGTTCGTCCTCCAAACCCTGGGTCTCAGGGTAGCAGCAATCATACTCGTCCCTCTGGCACGTTTTCACATGAGGATCCTCCAATGGCTTCTTTTCACCTAATGATCCTTCCAGCAGCTTCCCATGTCTCACATGATTATCATCACAGAAGCATGCAAAAAGCACCTTGCATGGTGGATGGTCTCCTCATCAGTGCCCCTGGGCAGACCATTTGTCCTTCCCCCTCCAGTTGCTACAGTGACCACGGATGCCTCCCTAATTGGGTGGGGGGGGCATTATCAGGGCAGAACAGTCCAGGGCACCTGGCAACTTCAAGAGTACCATCTGCACATAAACATCTTGGAGATGAGGGCCATGCTTTTACCGTTGCAAGCTCTTCAGGACTCTCTTCCTACCGGGACA
Organism: Protopterus annectens; assembly: GCF_019279795.1. Taxonomy (NCBI): domain Eukaryota; kingdom Metazoa; phylum Chordata; order Ceratodontiformes; family Protopteridae; genus Protopterus; species Protopterus annectens. The sequence continues at coordinate 804,488,660 of NC_056734.1, forward strand.
ATTGCAATTCAATCGGACAATATGTCAGTTGTGTGGTACATCAACAAGCAGGGCGGAACCAGGTCCTACCCCCTATGTCGAGAAGCACTCAGACTCTGGCAGTGGGCGATCTGTTCCCAATGGTTTCTGACTGCAATGCATATCCCTGGGAAATCCAACGTCATAGCAGACAGGCTGAGCAGAGCTATTCTCATGCCTCACCAGTGGTCTCTGAATCAAGTAGTAGCGGACCAAATCTTCTGCAAATGGGGGCAACCTTGCTGCGACCTCTTTGCCACCCCCTTCAACAGCAAGTGCAGCAACTTCTCTCTCCTTCCACATCCAGAGCATTCCCCCAGAGACACTTTAGTCCACAATTGGCCTCAGGGACTTCTGTATGCATTCCCCCCTTTTCCCCTAATTCCCAAGCTGATACAGAAAGCTACCATATTGGGTTGCAGAATGATCCTCATTGCCCCGTACTGGCCTCGACAAATATGGTTTCCGTTCCTGCATCATTATCTTATCGAGCAGCCTTGGACTCTGGACCCAGCTCCAGACCTCCTGATCCATCAATCGGGCGGGCTGCATCATTCCCTACAATCTCTCAAGCTCACAGCTTGGTTGCTCCACTTCCAACCCTAGCCAGGCTTCCTGATATCTCCCAATCGGTGTGTGAAATCATTTTATCATCGCACAAGTCTACCACTAGAAAAACTTACGCTAGTAAGTGGAAATGTTTTTCTTCCTGGGAAAAGGCTAAGAGTATAGACCCCTTTTCAGCCCCTGTTCACCACATCCTGGAATTTCTTGCGGAGCTCTTTCATACCAGGTCCGCTTCTGCTACAATTAGAGTGCAGTTAGCCGCAATTTCAAATTTTCACATTGGCCTTTCAGAAAGTAGTATAATGTCTCATAAGCTTTGCAAGGCCTTCCTCAAAGGAACCACTCTGCTCAGGCCCCCGGTTAGAGATCCTCCACCCCGTGGGATCTGAATTTGATTCTAGCCTCTCTAATTTTGCCCCCCTTCGAACCTGCAGCTTCCTGTTCTTTGAAGTTTTTATCTTGGAAAATACTTTTTCTGGTAGCAATTACTTCAGCGAGAAGAGTTTCTGAACTGCAGGCTCTTTGTATCTGTCCCCCGTACCTAGTGTTTCACAAAGACAGGGTTGCTCTTAGGACTAATCCTTCCTTCCTAAGGTCTCTTCTGAGAATAACTTGAATCAGTCCATTGACCTTCCTGTGTTTTTTCCCAACCATTCCAACAGGGGGGAATATAAGTTACATCAGTTAGATGTTCACAGGCAACTGCGCTTTTATTTGCATAGGACTAAGGACTTCAGAAAATCGGATCAGCTTTTCTTCTCTTATGCAGAGGGCAAACAAGGCCTCCTGTATCAAAAGTAACCTTATCTAGGTAGCTGACTTCTATCATCACCTTTATCTATCAGCTGAGGAATAAAGAATTGCCTGTTAAACCAAAAGGCCACTTCACCAGAGCATTAGCCAATTCTGTTACGTTCTAGGCTAGGTTGCCCATGGAATCTATTTGTGCAGCGGCCACATGGGAAAACCCTCATACTTTCATCTCACATTATAAGTTGGACGTGGTTTCCAGGAGCAGAGCTGATTTTGGTTCCACTGTTCTGAAGAGTCTGTTTCACTGAGCCACCCAGGATATTAGGTGCTAGGGACACTGTCCCAGCCAACAAGAATAAAGACGAGATAGGCAACTTAACATAAAGAAGTTATGTACTTACCATAACGTTCCATGTTAGTTGTCTCCTCTCGCCTTCTTTCTTGTGTCCCACCCTCCATCCCCCTATTCTACTAGACCGAGAAGAGTTTCTCTATGGATTTACACTGGCTGAGCCTTCTCTGGCTATCCCACTCTACCTGGTAGTCTCTATAGTTGGGTTTATGTATGATAGGATAGGATTCCTTCATTATTTTGTCTGCTGTTAGTCTTACCAAATGAGATCTGGGTTTCTAGCGCCAGGCATCATGGGATATGGGAGGCCTCGAGCCAGTATGTAGCTCTCGAGCTTTAGAAGATGGCCGAGTCGGAGCCGAGGATTGGCTCCGAACCCAACCAGCAAGAAAGAAGGCGAGAGGAAACAACTAACATGGAACGTTATGGTAGGTACATAACTTATTTTTCCTAGGTATTTTATCTGGTAACTTATCTTGATCTCACTCATGGGAAAGTAAAATTCCTTATGACCTATAAGATTCATGAAAAATATGTGGGATTTGTTTAGATTTAAATTATAGTTAGAGATTTCAGAAAACTCATCTATAGCTTTAAGTATTTTTGGGAGGATCTGCCTATTTTCTTGAGAAGTTTCAAGTTAACATAAAGGAAAAAATTATGGTCATTGTTTAGGAAACTGTGATAGTTATTTGTTTGAATGCCATTTGGTGTGGAGGTGGGGGTGTCCCATATGATCCTTTCATAGGTTGTGGTGGGGTTAGTTTTAGTTGTTGGGAAAACTGAGCGCCCACTGTAAAAAAAAGACTATATGAACACCTCTTGGACATAAGTAAAGAAAATACAAAGAATGCACTATACAAGCACTCTAAGTCCTGTTTGACTTTGAGCAAGTTAAAATTTAAGTTTGGGGTAACTGACACAGTTTTCATTAATAAAAGAGGAGGAAAGTGGGAGAGCCTATTGGAATATAGAGAGCTGGTCTTTTAGCTTAGGTTGAATGCCACTGTGAATCCAGGACTCAATGAACATGTTTCTGTAAATAGTGTACTTAAATTGAGGACAGCAAAATTATGAACTGTAATATATTTATGGAATGCAATTTTAAATAGAGAACAAAATAGAGAACAAACAGAAATTTTAGGCAAATGTAATATATAATCTGATATTGTACATTTTTCATTTTATCCTCACATATGGGTTTGGATCCAGACCATTGGCCGTTACTAAGCTCATGGCAACCAAAAAGCTCTTGGACACCTCCTCTTACCCACAATGCACGTCTCCCTGTTACCTCAGATCTCATTTGCTGCTTCGTGAAAGACATGGTCTACCGTTAGTTCTTGGATTTTTCAGGTGATATCACTAGAGTTTTCAAATTTTTCTTAGCTCCTTTTCTGCTTATAGTAGGCATTTATTTTCTATCCCTTTTTTGTCTTTTTAACATCTTTTTTCCACAGTAATGATTTGTTTTTTATTAGGTTACTTTTCCTTCCCTTTCCCTCCATTATACCCTAGCTGTATCTATGCTACTATCATTAGTAGCCTGTCTCCTTTCTCATACCCTAACTCTTAAAACAAATCTTCCTCTAGCCTTTCCTATCCTTATTTTTTTCCCCTCATACTTGTGTGTGTGTGTGCGTGTGTGTGTGTGTGTGTGGGGGGGGGCAAGTACTTTGGTGCTCACAGCCTTTCTGTGCTGTTGCCATGGCTGACAATCAAGATAAGCCCATGGGTTTCAACAAATGTACTGAGTGCAGTCACAAAATACCTTATAGTGACTCACATTCTCTGTGTGTTTACTGCCCGGGCCCACTTCATCTCCAGGAAGACTGTGCAATATGTCATTGCTTCAACCACTTAGCCCTGGTTGAATGGAAGAATAAACTTATTGTTAGGGGATTATTGCCTTCTTTTTGTGATGAGGCCATTTCTGGTGGTCCCTCAAAATCTTCAGTAAAGCCTAGGTTGGCTCAATCAAGCCAGGCCTCTTCTGCCTCTAAGTCTGGTGATAGAGAGAAGAGACCTTCCTCAATTCCATCTGACTTCTCAAAGCTGAGACCAAATCTTCTAAACCCTCCATAGCTTGTTTGGGACCTTCAGCTCTGAGTGATTCATTCTCCGATCTGGCTCCTTAGGCACCAAGCCTCTGTGATCCAGCTAGGTCAGAGATGCTGCACTAAGATCTGATATCCAGCTCTTTAAGACCTGTAATGTCACTACCAAGGACTCAGTACTCCCCTTTGGTGGACCCAGTGCTGTCAAGAGTTCCATCCCCCTTCCTAACCAGATCATTATCTCCTTTTTTCCTATTTCTTTCTATTTTTTCCTATTTTTTTCTATTTTTCTATTGCTATCAGTCCATCAATCCTTCTCCTGAGGAGTTGGTGTACCTGGTGGCCTGCGGTTCCTGACCATCTAACTCCTGGGTCACTGTGCCTGCTGATGAGCTCATAGATTTGATCTCTTGGTGAGCATGAGAGAGCACAGACTCCATTGAGCCAACTTCCTGGACATCAAGCATTGCAGTAGATGCCATGGTGGGGCCAGCAGCTACTAAAAAGGAACTATCGGAAGAAAGTTCCACTATCCATCCTCCACTTAAGGATTCCAGGATGATGGATCGATACGGGAAGTGAGTCTTTTCTTCAGTGACCTTGCCTTAGGGTCACTGAATTACCTTTCCCACTTTACTAGGTTACAAAGAGATCTGATCAAGGAGCTTTCAGATACCCTTGAAGGAGCCATAGCTGATGGAGTTCAGAAGAAAGTAGCTTCCTAGCTGGCAACCTTACATTCTATAGCTAACTCTTCCATGAGGCTGATCACTCATATAGTTAAAGGAATGAGTAAAGAGGTGGGTTCCAGCATATCAATGAAAAGGCATGCCTGGATGCACCTTTGTGGAGCCTTTTAAGTGTTCTATCATCGATGCTCCATTTGATGGAACATCTCTTTTCAACCCCAAGGTTAAAGAAACACTATCCAGGTGTGAGAAGGAGGATAAGACCCTTTCTGCTGTGGGCATATGTTTTTCTGCCCCCCAGAGACCATGCCCTAAGGTTCAGAGAGGGGGTGGCAAAATGTGGTTCAAAAAGTCACAGGGGTCCTACCAAGACATGTGGAGAGAGTTCCCCCAGAGGCAGGGGGGATACAATTCTGGAAGACACCTCCTGTGTGGCAGAGGAGACCCACAGAACCAAGGCACTAGAGAACCATTAGTTGGGAGAACTTTCCAGCTCTCCTGAATGGAGGCCTGATTGCCTGTCTCTGTAGGCAATAGGGGGTCAACTATCCATGAACTGAAGAGCCTAGCTATAAATAACAAATGATTTATGGGTGCAGAGGATAATCTCCAGAGTATTCCTAATTCCATTTTCTCAAGACCTTCCTCCCAACAGAAGAATCCCAGATGTTCCACCCAGTCAAAGGGATCAGACAGTTATTCGAATTCAGAAGCTGCTGGACAAAAGAGTCATCCAAGAGGTTCCACCAGATCAAAGAGGATTCAGAACTTACTTACTTAAGGTTCTTTTTAATTCCAAAGAAAATTAGGGATTGGAGACCAGTTCTGGATATCAGCAGATTTAACCAAACAGTTACAATGTCACAAGTTCCAAATGGTCACAGTACAGTCAATACTTTCTTTCTTGGAACAGGACAACTGGATGTGCTCCATAGACCTTTAGGATGCGTACTACCACATAAAAATAGACAGGCAGTCCAGAAGGTATTTGCACTTCCAGCTGGGAGCCAGTCATTTCCAATTCAGAGCACTGCTCTTTGGTCTTACCACAGCCTCCAGGATGTTCACCAAGTGCATGGCAGTGGTAGTGGCTAACTTGACATGACAAGGATTCTGGGTGTTTACTTACTTGGACAACTGGCTCATTTCCGCCCCCCACCAGGCATCTACTTATTCAGGAAAGGGATTCAGTTATTCAAATTTGTACAGTTCTAGGCATAGCAATGAATTACAAAAAATCTCAGTTTGAACGTGTTCAAACACTGGAATTCATAGGAGCAATTTTGAATGCAAATAGGATGACTGCGGGACTACCACAATCCAGAGTACTAACGATCAGATGCCAGACACAAACACTACTTCAGAACAGAAGGATAGCCGCCTGTCATGTCCTATGAGCTTTAGGCTCAATGACAGCTGCTATATTCTTGGTACAGCTAGCGAGATTCCACATGCGAATACTACAGTGGCTTCTGGCAGTACAATGGTCAATTATCCATCAACCAATGTCTTATCAGATAAATGTCACGGACACCTCTATCATGGTTTATTTATTCAGATCAGATAATGTAAGGTTGATCCTTTCTTCCCCCTCAACCTCAGGCCACAGTGACCATGGATGCTATCCCCGATAGGGTGGGGGAGCATTATTTAGGAATGACCATTCAAGGCACCTGATCTTCCAACAAGGCCAATTTACAAATAAACATCTTAGAGATTAGGGTAGTGCTCCTAGTATTGCAGGCCTTTCAGGTTGCTCTTTCTCTGGAGACAGTGGAGATTCAGTCAGACAAACATGGCTGTGGTCTGGTACATAAAAAGCAAGGGGAGTACCAGATCATACCCCCTGTGTCAAGAAGCCCTCAGAGTGTGGCAATAGGCAAACTCATCCAAACGCTTTCTTATAGCAACACACATTCCGGGAAAATACAACGTGATTGCGGACAAGTTGAGCAGGTCCATTCTCATGCCTCATGAGTGGTCCTTCAACCAGGAAGTAGTGGAAGAAATTTTCCACAAATGAGGCCAACCCTGCTGCAACCTCTTTTCATCCTCCCTGAACAACAAATGCAGCAGCTACTTTGCCCTGATCTCCCCAACCAGGTCATCCCAGAGGGATGCTGTGACTCATGATTGGCTTCCTAGTCTCCTGTGTCTTTTCCCCAACCCCTTTGACTCCCAAATTTCTCCAAAAAGTAAACAGGTTGAAGAGAACAATAATCCTTATTGCACCCTTTTGGCCTTGACAACTCTGGTTCCTCTTTCTTTGGCCTCACCTTTGGGAAGAACCATGGGTTGTGGAACCTACTCCAGACCTCCTGTCACACCCAACAGGAATGATTCATCCCACTGTTCCCAACCTCAAGCTGATGGCTTGGTTCCTCCAATTCCATTTATAGCCAGACAACCTATGCTCCTCCTCCCCAGTGCATCATATTTTGATATCATCCCATAAACTATCTACTCAAAAACTGTATAGGAGCAAATGGAGGAGATTTGTAATCTGGTCTCAACAATGTGATTTAGACCCTTACACTGACCCTATTCACTCCATTTTAGAATTTTTATCTCATCTTTTTGAAAATGGGGCAGCAGCCTCTACTATCAAAGTACAGTTGGCAACTATCTCTGTTTTTCACACTGGTGATGATAATTTGTTTCTAATCTCAAACAAGCTTTGCAAAGCCTTCTTGAAGGGGATTTTGTTACTAATGCCACAGCTCAAAGATCCTTCTCCATCTTGGGACCTACCATAAGCACCAGGTTGGATACCCTATCTTAATCAGAAAACGGACCTGTGATGTCAGAGAAAGTTGAGGAAAGCCAGGTCCCTTAAACTGATTACAGCAAGGATGGTTGTCTTTTTAGATAAGTTAATGCTGGTTTCTAGATTGTCTTACGCCTCATGGTTAGGGTATTAGGGGACTTGCTCGGTTCTCTTTGGTGGAGCTTCAATGTGAAATAGTTATCAGAGTGTTCTTGGGGTTGATGGGTAAACCAAGTCCAAAGTACTCAGTCTGAGTGATATGAAAAATAGAGTTGAAGAATTCTGGATAATGTCATATTGAGTCGTGTGCCCTGTGGATCTTGTTCTGAGCCTAGGGCTTTTTCATCCCAGAATGTGGAGGCTTTAAAGGAGGAGTTTGATGGAGAATGATGAGAAAGAATTTAGAAGCAAAATAAGCTTTAAGCAGGAATAAGAGAGACTTATAATAACATCTATTTATGTTTAACCTGACATCGCTTACATGTTTTTATTTTATACATTAAAATGTAATACTATCATGTAATATGAACTTTTGGCATCAGGACCGATCCTACCTAAACCACATTCCCCATCACCTCAGCAAGATGTGCCGAACCTGGCTGTCCTATGGGAAAGGGAAAGTGAGAACACTCAGATCCAAAACAATTAAATACCCTTTGTCTAACAGTTATTAATCAGTAAGTTTGGAGCAATGCTTATCTGACTGAAATAAAGAGCACCCTCGTACTACAATCGCGACTCTGAGATTTCCTTCTTTAACATGATGCTGTGACTGAGAGTCTACTGACCCATTTTAAACTCTCAAACAGGTAAAGAAGCTAACATCCAGCAGACCACCAACACCACTAACCAACGACACTGAAGGTTAAGTTACATCAAAGGCATAGGCCAAAAGGCTGGAAATGCTCAGGTAAAAAAATTGTTTTTAAAAATGAGGGATTAAGGATACTCCATACCTTGGCTGTTCACAGACAACTGTGGTACTTATCTTGACAGAACTAAATCTTTCAGATCTTCTGATCAGTTGTTCACTTCTTGTGAAGGTAAGAAGGGACTACCTATATCAAAGTCAACTATTTCCAAATGACTGTCTAACAGCACAATAAAACTATTCCAATCAGGGCCAGGACTCACTCTACTAGGACATTGGCTCCATCTGTGACTTTTTGGAAAGAACTGGATTCTAGAAGCATTCTAGAAACAGCAACTTGGTCCCATGTACATACTTTTGCAAAGCACTATAAGCTTGATTCCTTTAGGCTTTGCTAGGACCATTCACCAGGGGCTCCTGAACTCTTCTACTTCTACTGCCCAAAATTTGTAAGCTATGGTAATTTACCCACATAACTTAGGCTATTGCAGCAGTGATCAATTTTAAGAACATAGTACAGTTGTGTAGGCAAAGTTACCATAACAGTAAATGATCACTGCTGCTGTAGCCACTCCCTCCTTCAATCCCCCTTCTTTTTTGTGTGTTTTTTTTTTTTTTTTTTTTGCCAGGATATGGATTTTTATTTTTTGTTGTTTCTAGTATTGTCCTTTCAGGGATTAGCCTCACTCTGCCTGTTGGCATGAAAGCTCTGATGGGCTTTTAGTCAGCCTACCTTAACTTGACTAATGGTTTGTGCATGTGGAGGTCTCCCTGAAGCTTTGGAAACTGGCCAGCTGTTATATTCTTCCAGGATATAACTCATATAGCTTAGTTTACTGCAACCATGATTATTCAAACATCTATTATGTTCAGTTTACTTACACAACTGTATTTTATTGCTTAGCATTAGCCTCTTTTATACATGCAGTATCCTGAAGAACTGCCTGGACCACCGACACTGAAGTGCTAATCACATAATGTATATTGTCCATAATATTTCTCTGAGTTGAATTACCCTGGACCATCTTGCCTGCAAATCTGCCATTCCTTCCAGGCAGCACAGATCTGCCACCTCAATGTAGAGCCTTCTAATGAGATATGTTTACCAGGGGACAACACCAACAGGTTTAACCTCCATTCAGTAACTAAACATAAAATTTCCAGCCACTGTTACAACTTGTTGCTTGTTTTTTTATTACTATTAAAACCACCAGGCTGCCCATGAAATTGAAGAGGCATGTTGACTTGGTAAGTTACCTTGCAAGCTGCTTCTTTGCTGATTTATTGTAACTGCCCAGTATATGGATAGTACAGTCATGTGTGTTTCCATTTCCTCAAATGTACAAGAACACTTCCAGAAATATTGATTTCACAATGCCTTTATGTTCTCTAAAGCAAACATTCAGTGTCAGTCATCACTGGCAAATTTCACCTTTTCACTCTTCTTCTGACTTTCAGAGTACTTTTCTTCAGGTAATTCATATGCACTTATACCTTAATGCTTGTATCAGCCTTCTGTTTGGATTACCATTTTCGAAATTAACTACATTGACTACAAGTTCTTTGCCAAGGTAACATTAATACAAAGGGGTAAATGCATTACAAGTGCTGTTTGCCAGTAGCTGATTGCTGTAATGATTTTTAATGTGTTTTATATTATGGTTGGAGGAATGCTTTCTGTAATAGCAGCCAACTTTATTAGTGTTAACAGACTTTACCTCACTAGGCTAGTACTGTCCAGAGTACATTAATTAAGGCTACTTAAAAATATTTCTTTTTATAAGAGAAATAGCTCAGTTTGGTCTTATCATGATACTAGGAGAAACAAGGCATTGGCACCCTTTTTCTGCATGGGAATATATGTGTGCCTATTATGCACAAGTGAAACTTTTAAGACAGAGAAAAAAGTAGTTTTACCTAGTTTTGTTCTGTTTTTGACTTTTTATGACTTTGTGTTTTCCTTAAAAATTAAATTAAAAAAATGACTAGTTATTTAATATATATCCAAGTGTGCAGCATTTTCCAACTGGGAAATACTCCAAAACAAATGAAATATACTGCTTTTAGTTCAGGAGAATACCAGAAGTGGATATCAGTACCTGCAACAACTTTAGGATGAAAATGTCTTTTCAGTGACTTCCAAAAAAACAAAGCACCTGTTGTTGGAGTGCTGAGGTATGCATACCAACAAAATGTGCTTCAGAGATAGGCTTTTGGTGGATTGAAAAGTGCTATTGTAGGAAAAGCATATGAATAAAATGTTTTGTTTATGGTTTTAAAACACATTGCTACTGCAAATGGTCAAAACAATGGGTGGTATAACAGCATGGTTTTGGGCAAAAGGGCTATTTGAAAGGCATGGGATATTATGCTGAGGCAAAGGCTTGAATGAAAGGCTTGTTTTGTCAGCTAAGATTCAAGATCATTACCAGCATTTCATAACATATCATGACACCGAAGTACAAAATTCACAGTTATATAATTCAAACTTAGCTGTGGTTGGTGACCTTTTTTTTCTAAATATTGTTGATTTCTTTTCAGGCTCCAAGAAGATTTTGGTTGTACAGTACCTCATTTGTTAAAACTAAATCTTGGAAATTTTACTTGCAGACAGGTATGTTTCTGATGTTACACGTATATTTGCAAAGTCAAAAGTCAATTTTTACACTAGCAAATTGAAAAAAAAAGAATATGTTTATGAGAGCATGCTGTACTTCTGTCGAGTAAAGTGTAACTTTTCACACTGTGTTTGAAAATGAATCTGGTATAGTACAGTCTACCTGATTAGGTTCATAGGTAGGTACTAGGCTATCGGCCCTGGGGCCTATATAAACCTAGCCAAAAAGGTTTCCTGGCATTCGTCACCCAAGAAAATTACTTTCCTGTACCCCTGTCAAGCAGTGCCACAGAAGTGATCCCCAGGGTGAATTTTCTATTTCCCATCCAGTCGTCAGGATTTTTCTTAAAGAGGGCTAATGAGGAGCTTTGCTTGACATGAATGGGTAGTTTGTTCCAGAGTATGGGAAATCTGTGGGACAGGAATCTATCCCTCCAGCATGTTCTGTTTATTGTGTTGACAAGGTTTAGGTCCCTGGTGAATGTGGTTCGGAGAGATTGTGATTTCTTTAAGTGTAGCATGTCTAACAGCTCTGGGTTTGACATAGCTTTGTATGTTAGGCAGTGATCACCTCTGAGTAGGCGATATGCGACGGAGTACAGCTGGAGGTTTTTGAGACGATCTGCGTGTGGCATCCATTTGAGGCCAGTAATTCTTTTTGTGAGGTATTTCTGTGGCCTTTCCAATTGCTGTAGGTGTCTTGTGAGATACATGCCAAACGGGGCATTGTAGTCTATAATGGGTCTGATGAGGGCTGACTAGAGAGGAGCAATGACCTCCTTATTTCTAGAAGAGAACCCTTTTGTGATGAGGTGAGCCATGTAAAAGGATTTCCTGACTACTGTGGCTATTAAAGGAGAGACTACTGTCCACCTGTTTTCTAAGGTCTCTTATCACACTTTCAGTGTTTAGTGAGCTACCGCCTATGTGGTAGTTCATGGGTACTGAGTATTAACCCACAGCAAGCAATGACATTTCACAGAAGAAAAACAGATGTCCTAGACTGTGCATGGGTAAGTACTGAGCTCAGGAATATAAGCTCAGGAATATGTTTTACTTTTATTGCTTTTCACACTTTAATTTCCTTAATTTTATTCCACAGTAATTAACACTGCAATGTATTCTATTATTTCAAATGTGTGTGTGTTGAGAAGTTAGTGGGGAAAATTCAAAAAAGTTACCATAAAGGGGTAAAATGTTTACCCCTTGTGTTAACCACTTCTGATCCAGAGACAGCCTTACCACTGCTCTGTAACATGAAGAGGCGCAGCACTGTGGTGGGCTATGATCTCTGTGACCTACCGCAAATATTAATGAGTTATTCCAGGGGAGCAGCCTCTGCTAATTAGTCAAGTGGTCTTTCCTGGCATTTATGCAGCTGAGCAATTCAGACAATCACTGGGCTGCATAAGTTAACTTGGCCAGCTGTATTATGGGGCATGGTCAAAAGTTCATGTTCACCCATGACTTTCAGTAGGAGAGATCACATTAGATATCAGAGATTTAAAAAAATAAGCCACAACATTCTTCAGACCTTCTACTTCTGTACACAACTCAGCTCCTTAGTAAAGTGTTGTCCTGTGAAGAATGAAATTCTAATGTTTGCCATTACTGACTGACTGACTGACTGTAAGGATCTGTGATTTACAAATGCAAGGTGTGTGTGTGTGTGTGTGTGTGTGTGTGTGTGTGTGTGTGTGTGTGTGTGTGTGTGTGTGTGTGTGTGTGTGTGTGTGTGTGTGTGTGTGTGTATGTGTGTGTGTGTGTGTGTCTGTTTTGGAGTACGTACCAGCCAGTGATGAGAGTAATATAATACAATATGTAATATATCACTGTAATATATTACAATTTTTAGTAACTAGTAATAGAACTAGTTACTTTTTTAAAATAGTAACAAAGTAATAGTAATATATTACTTTTTTACTAACTAGTAACATATGTGCGTTACTTTTGAGTTACTTTTGCTTAAACCAGTGGTCCTCAATGTGGGTGATATTGCCCCCTAAAGAGTGATGGAAAATTTCTGAAGGCTCTGGATAGTATGGATAGAAATCAGATGTTAGGAGGTAATAGAGTTTTTGAAGGGGCAATTTGGATAAAAAATTACAACATAATGTTGGCCCAACTCATAGCATGTAGCATTCATAATACATTTTTAGAATTAATCTGGAGCAAAATTTACTTCATGTTTTAGCATTGCAAGGAGGTGAAAGCTAATGACAACCAGACTCCAGTCCTGCCCTGGTACTGTGGAACTCTCACCCACTAAAACGGGTCTATATCAGAACATCGAAGTTTTAAAACTTCGAATGTTCTAATATCGACCCCTATTCAGTGAACGCTAAAATTAGCGAAGCTGCAGAACACCAAATTTTTTCCTAGGGAAAGAATTCGGTTGGCCGTTTCTGTGGCTTCGCTATTTTCGGCGATGTGGTGGAACGTTACGGGTCGGGTTCAGGTAAGTGTGCGACTGTGTGGACGTTAAGGTTAGGGGTGGGTTAAGTGAGTTAGGGTTAGGGTGCGTGTCAGGTGAGTGTGCGATAATGATAGACTTTTTAGGGTTGGGGCGGGTTAAGTGAGTTAGGGTTAGGGCGCGGGTTAGGTGAGTGTGCGATAGTGATGGACCTTAGTGTTAGGGACTGGGTTAAGGTAAGTGGATAGATAGTAGTGTATGTACAGTTTAGTGTAGGGTTAGATGTAGGATTTTAAGTGTATGTGTGTGGATTGCTGTTTTTGCGGTGTGCTTGTGTTGTGTGTATGTGTTTTGGAATAGCGAATTTTTTCCATGGGAAAAAAAATTGCTGTTCTGAATGTTCGATATTTTGTGGTTTAGATATTTTAGGTTTGATGAAATAGCGTTCGCTATTTTCATCTTTCGATAGCGTGATATAAATGCACTAAAACACTCCCTAACACTGGGACAATTCTAGCCTGCTAGAGATCATATGCTTACCTTGTCATATAATAAATGGCCTTGCTTCTCCATATCACCATCAATCGGAATCGAACTCACCACTCCTCAGTTTAATACCCGACACCCTAACCCACTGCACCATACTGGACTCTTTGGGCGGATCTATGATCAATCACCTTCTATCTTGATAATTTTTTATGGTCTATTTAAAATTCTTTTCAGGTTTTGATTTTTAGGTGCTGAAAATAGACAAATGTGATAGGTTTTTATAGGTATTGTGCTGCTGGCTGTGTATGGTTTGGTTTAATTATTATTTGTGACTCTCTAGCTATAAAGACTAGTCGTCTTCTTCTTTTTCTCATTTTGGCTGCTCCCATTAGTGGTCACCACAATGGATCATCCATCTGCAGAACAAGTGGCAGTAGAGTTTTACAGTGTCATGTTGCCAGCCCAGCACCCAGCCTTCCTCAGAAGGAAGAAAACCCATGCAAACACAGGGAGGACATGTAAACTCCACACAGAAGGCACCCCAGCCAAGAATCGAACTGGAGAACCTCTTGCTATAAGGTGACAATGCTAACTGCTGCACCACTGAATCGCCCAACTATAAAGACTAGTCTGCTGGAGATTTTCAACTGTTACATGATATTCATCGTGATTGTAATATTGTGTATACAACTTTAATAATACTCTTATATGCATGTGCTTACTTGTGTGAGTAAATCTCAATATTATAATTGATAAACTATACTTATGTAAAAGTAATGTGTTACTTTAGTTTGTAACTAGTAATAGTAATATATTACTCTCACTGAAAAGTAACTAGTAATAGTAACTTACTACTTTTATAAGTAACTAGTACGACACTGGTACCAGCACAAATGTGATGCATGTGCTGCCTGAGGTGCTTACCTCAGGAAAGTACTGATATGCATTTGTGGTAATTAGAGGAGTTTCAGAAACATGCAGATTATCTGCTAGTGAGGTCTTTCCTCATTGTGACTAACATTTCTCGGAATCAAGTTTTCCATGATCATGAGAATATTATCTTTTGACTGCAACTCTTAACAATCATGGTGGGGTTCTTTCTGAATCCCAGAGAATGTTTCGGATTCATTTCCCTGGTATACTTTTTAACTGCTATTCTTTCTTACATAAATTGCTATGGCAGAGATAAATGTTTTACACACACACACACACACACACACACACACACACACACACACACACACACACACACACACACACACACACACATCTTTATTTCAACAATGGATCCCAGATGAAGAGTGTGATGAAAAAATGTATCTGTTGCACAGTGTAAATATTTTTGTTTGTCTACACTCTTGATGTATCATAAACAGTTTATCCACACTTGTGGATCTTCATCAAAGCTGGTAGAAGTACCATAAATCTGGCATATCTATGTCACTTGCTGAAATTATACTAAAAGTTTAGTCAATACACAAGCAAAATATAGACACACACAAACCACACTATCTTTTGTCTTTAAAATTACTCATGTAAAATCTAAGACAAATGTTCAAACACTAATTTACAAAAAAATAAATAAATAAAATAAAAAAGAGGCACAAAACAGTGCACATACAAAATCCATCTCCCTCCAAAAATAATCTTCTTCTTTCGGCTGCTCCCGTTACGGGTCGCCACAGCAGATCAAATACCTAAATCAATATCTATTTTTTTCATATTAGAATGAAAATCAAAACCAAAAGAATATAAAATAAAATAATGACTGTAATTAGCCAGCTGGAAAATTGTAATCCCTTATAAACCAGCCTGATTCTAACAATCTAAACTAACGAAAAAGCATAACAAAACCGCAAAAGCAACAAATCCTAATATTACCCTTACTGCACTACTGAAATACAAATCAAGTAACACTTGGCCAGGCCTTGTGGTGCGGGGAGACCAAGCCATAACTACAGTCTAGACTTTTTCATTTTCAAATAGCGCCATGAAGGCTGGAGGGTATTGGTGGGGAGGATGGAAGTGAGTAGCCAGCCGTGAATTGCCATCCTAGGGGTGAAGGAGGCAGCACGGCCTGCTATACTGGTAACACCAACAGGAATATCAGTATGTCACCCATGGGACCCAGACTAGTAACCCACACTGCACATTTATGCACTACATAAGGAGGGGGTTGGAGTCTGTGGAAGCATAGCCGGCCTTAGGCATAGGCCAACTAGGCAGCCGCCTAGGGCGCCGGTCTAGCAGGGGCACTTTTCTAGTATTTATTTGATGTAGTTAGACCAGGATGGGGGCACCAGGTAGTGTGGTGGGGGGTGCCATGGAGCCCTTTTGCCTAGGGCACCAGTTGACCTAAGGCCGCTGCTGTGTGGAAGCATGCATGTACCCTCATGCAGGCAGTAACAGTGGAGCGCATAAGTTGCATATGTAAAGGAGTTAGCTTTACGAGGGAAGATTCCGCAGGACTGGCAGACTGGCCACTCCATATCATCTGGAATGAATGGACTCTGTAGAGTCTTCAGTCAGGGAATGATGGGCTGCAGGGCTGCAACCCTGCTTAGTGAGTTTGGCTATCACCCAGAAGGAAGAATGTGGATTCTGGAAAGAGGAAGCCATTGAGCCTGGGACAAATTCTGAAACTTGCAAAAAATAAATTAACTTATGCTCAAACAAATAAAAAAAAAAAAAAAAAAAAAGAAAAAGTAGAACCTGCACTAGAAATTGCCCATAATATACACTATTAAAATATGCAAATTACCTAAAGGACTACTGAATAAATTTAGGCAATTATTATAATCTGTTTGTGGGGTCATTATAGGAATCAGATATGATTTGACAGCACTGGATGGATGATGAATAAGAATAATGACAAACATTATACTGTGATCTAAATATCAGAGGGCAAAATAGGTAAATGGAATAATTTGCCTGATCTGTAGGCTTAGGGAACTAACTAATTTGTTAATCCTGCAGGACATGATAACTTATGTATCAAATACACACACACACACACACACACACACATATATATATATATATATATATATATATATATATATATATATGTGTGGATCTAGGACGTTTGCTCGACTGTGCAAACGTCCAAATCCATAAAAAACGAACACACTTTAATGAAAGTGCTTTTATCGAAAAAGCGCTTTCATTAAAGCGTATTACAGAAAAACAAACACTACATTCCCACCCTACACCCTCCATGTGGGGGGGCTGTGCCCCCAGCATCACCCTACTTTAATATTCTTCCTCCAAGACCACACTACAGTGAGGAAAAAGGAAATTTCCCTTACCCGCACTGTAGTACAGCCTCGGCAACAGTCATACTTATGTGAAAGTGCTTCTTAGGTGAAAAGCACTTTCACATAAGTATGTCTGGCCGTTTGGATTTCGGCATCCTAGATATATATATATATATATATATATATATATATATATATATATATATATGTATTCTTCTGTTCATCGAAAACACAGTTTTTCAAAGAACAGAAAGCTGACTCCACTTTAGCGAACGTGCACTTAAACAAAAGTGCATTTTCGCAAACACTGATTCACAGAATCGGGGAAAAGAAAATACACACTAGAAACACGCTTTTGCAGGGGGGAAAGCCCCCTGCCCCCCCAAGTGGGGGGCTGCACCCCCCACCCCCCGCTGCTTATATATACTAACTCCAACATCACACTACAGTGGGGAAAAGGGTATATTTCCTTATTCCCACTGTACCATGCTTCAGTGAACTGGTGTTTGCGAAAATGTACTTTTAAGTTCACTTTCGCTAAAGTGTGTTCGGTTTTCTGTTGTTTGAAAAACTGTGTTTTCGCTAAACAGGAGTAAACCCAGTATACATCTATGTATGTATGTATGTATCATGCATATTTCACTGGATCAGTTTCTCTGAGACTCAAGTATTGACTTCTGTTTCATTGCAACATAGAAAATGGGTGAATACGACCTGCTCACTTACAGAACTCAAGTTGTCCTGAACCCACTCTAGTAGGTATTCATGCTTTTGAGTAAAATATACCCTGTCTAACCTGGACAAAGTATTATATTTTGCAGAGTAACATGTTAAATAACAAGACCCTTGTAAAAATTTTACCATATCACTGAGTCCAAAGGTTTCCACATTCAAACTGAAAACCTACCTTCTGGGGTTATACCAAGGCTTCTGAGACCAGCGCTGATATCACCCATAGTGGTGAACAATTTCCAGTCTCATGCCATCAATAATTATTTTTTATGAGTATTTATTACTGCACTGAAAATCCATTTTTTTTTGCTCCTGTATACTAATGTTAGGTGGCATATATATGGGCTCTGGATTGCATTGCATAAGTGGAAATTCCTTAAGATTCCAAGAGCAGGCTAAGTTATTTCTTACACTTATTTCACTGAACTGCACTTCTGAAATGCCTATAATTGTGCTATACAGTTGATCTACTATATTTTTGCACTGTTATAAAGCTTTTTTTTATTGTTTCACTGCATTTGTGTACTGTTTTATACTGTTTTAACATTACTTAACTGTAAACTGCTTTTCAATACTGAGAGTTGTATTTTCTGTTTGTGAGTGTTCTATCTGAACTTTTCTGTGCACTTTTGTCTGTTACAGTTAAAAGCATTCTCAAGTCTGCCCCTTGATCTGTTTAAAACTTTCATTTAGTGGCTACAGCTAGGAACTGTAATAGTGTGCATTACTATAATTTTTTTTAATTTAAATTAGTAAATTGTAAACTTCTTTTTCATACTGAGACTTGTATTTTCTCTTTGTGGGTGTTCTTTCTATGCTTTTAAAGTGAGGTTTCTGTGTTCTGCTCAGGTGGCATAATCTTGATAGAGGCCTGTTGTCTAGGCTGGTAGTTTTGTTTGAGTTTCGCTTATAATTGTGCTATACAGTTGATCTACTATATTTTTGCACTGTTATAAAGCTTTTTTATTGTTTCACTGCATTTGTGTACTGTTTTATACTGTTTTAACATTACTTAACTGTAAACTGCTTTTTCATACTGAGAGTTGTATTTTCTGTTTGTGAGTGCTCTATCTGAACTTTTCTGTGCATTTTTGTCTGTTACGTTAAAAGCATTCTCGAGTCTGCTCCTTGATCTGTTTAAAACTTTCATTTAGTGGCTACAGCTAGGAACTGTAATAGTGTGTATTACTATAATTGTTTTTTTTATTTAAATTACTAAATTGTAAACTGCTTTTTCATACTGAGACTTGTATTTTCTCTTTGTGGGTGTTCTTTCTATGCTTTTAAAGTGAGGTTTCTGTGTTCTGCTCAGGTGGCATAATTTTGATAGAGGCCTGTTGTCTAGGTTGGAAGTTTTATTTGAGTTTCCTGTGTTTCTGGCAGCCATTTTCTGCTGATTGTCTTCATTATTATTGAGAGTAACAAGGCCTCCTGACTTTCTGTTGTACGAGTGATTGGGTAACAGCAGGGGTTGAGTAGTAATCTGATCTTCCAACTCCTCCATTCTTACTGCTATGTAAACCCTGTGTCTTATAAAGGTTCTGCTTGTATTGTCAGGCTCTGGATTGCACTGCATAAGTGGAAATTCCTTAAGATTCCAAGAGCAGGCTAAGTTATTTCTTACATTTATTTCACTGATCTGCACTTCTGAAATGCTTATAATTGTGCTATACAGTTGATCTACTATATTTTTGCACTGTTATAAAGCTTTTTTTATTGTTTCACTTCATTTATGTACTGTTTTATACTGTTTTAACATTACTTAACTGTAAACTGCTTTTTCATACTGAGAGTTGTGTTTTCTGTTTGTGAGTGCTCTATCCGAACTTTTCTGTGCATTTTTGTCTGTTACAGTTAAAAGCATTCTCGAGTCTGCTCCTTGATCTGTTTAAAACTTTCATTTAGTGGCTACAGATAGGAACTGTAATTTAACTTAACTGTAAACTGCTTTTTCATTCTGAGAGTTGTATTTTCTGTTTGTGAGTGCTCTATCCGAACTTTTCTGTGCATTTTTGTCTGTTACAGTTAAAAGCATTCTCGAGTCTGCTCTTTGATCTGTTTAAAACTTTCATTTAGTGGCTACAGCTAGGAGCTGTAATTTTTCCCACCCACCCTCCCTAGTGTTGTGTGTTCTTATACTTGGTGGCTTTGCAGTTGCCCGCCCATACTGTATATTTGATCTGTGACACTCCTCCCAGTCTAGTGTATTTAGTTCACTCAATCTAATAGAGAACATTTGTGAAGGCTAACCCACTCAGATTCTTAACGTTGAGTTAACTTCTGTTCCAGCTTTCTCCATTTCCACTTTACTGGAAAAAAAAATTTCAGCTTGCTTCCCCCCTTTCCTGTGGCAGGTCAGATATGGATTTACTGAGTCTAGGACTGTTTGTGAGCTCCTAAGCCCCCCCCCCACTTAACTGGGGTTAAACTATTCCTGGAGCCATAAAGTCTGTTCTTCAAAATTTCCCTTGCAACTAGCCAGCTTTTTAGTTTTAGCACTCATCTGTTTCTTTGATCTCAGCACTTGTTCAGAACTCATTGTAAGCACTAAATAAGTTACAAATTACTACAGCACTCAACTTTTCTTACTTGTCTAGAGGAAAACAGTTTTTAGTACTTAATAAATAAGCATCTATTCAGACATGTCTAAAGGTCAGCTCCTCGTGTTTTCTCCTGTCTACCTGATGAATCTGGGCATCTTGGGACAATGCAGCAATTGCCTCATGTACACAGACAACCCTCTCCTCCTACCACCCAACACTACGACCTGTGAGAGATGCACTTATATAGCCAAACTGGAAGAAAAGCTCTCTTCACCAAGACTGGCCTAGACAGTCAAGAGGAGAAGGTAAACACTTGCACCGCACCACACTCATCACATAGTCCCTCAAAACCTACATCACCAAAACACACACACAGAACCACAAAACACACAGCTACATTCATGGAGGCTCTCAGTGCAAATCTGCCCAAACAACAGAGACCTCCAAAGCAGAAATGCAAGCAACCTCCACCCCCCAACACAACCCAAATGACACATAGCCCACATACTCAGTGTGCCACTCAACTACAGCCCATAAGGCATAACATACCCAACACTCTAGTCATAGGTGACTCTATAGTCAGGCACACTGATGTTCCACTCACCAGGCTAAAAAAGGAAAAAGTTACTGTCAGCTGCCTGTCAGGTGCCAGGATCTGCCACATAACGCATGCACTCAGGTCACTCCACAACAAGTAGAAATATGACTCTGTCATTGTCCATGTTGGTGTGAATGACCTGAGATGTACCTCCCTGGACTACATGAAAAGAGACATGGAGGAGCTCTCTGATCTTGTAGCCCAGGCCGGTATGACCCTAGCCCTGAGTAGCATCCTGCCATCACCCAGAATGACACTACAGTGCAAGGACAAAATGATTGACTTTATCAATTGGATAAGCATCTGGTGTCATTCTAAGGGAATCCAGTATCTGTCTGCCTGGGATGACATGATCGACAGACCACACTGCTTTGCCAGAGATGGCCTGCACCTGTCGCCCTTGGAATTCCAGATACTGGCAAAGGCTCTTGCCACCCCTGTAGTGCCTTTTTTAGGCAGGGTTCAAATGACAAATTCACCACCGTAACAGGTACAACAAAGCAAAATCTGAGGGTAATGCTACTCAATGCTAGAAGTCTAAACCTCAAAATGCACTCACTCGAGGCACTCCTGAAAATGGAGAACATTGACATCTGTGCAGTGACAGAGACCTGGTTCAAAGCTCCAGAGAGCACCCCTGCATTACCAGGCTATAATTCATACCACACCTTTCGGCCACCAAACCCAGACCGAAACACTAAAGGTGGAGGCGTGTCCATATTCATTAAGGATATCCACACCTCCAAGCTAGTTGCTCAACATAATGCATCCAAGATTATCCAAGTTCAACTAACTGTGGGCAAAACCACAATCCAGATTGTAGCTTGCTACAGACCCCCCACCATGCCCCAGGATTCCCACTCCTCTTTTCTTGATACACTGGAAAATATTAAGGTACAACCCAACACTCTAATAATGGGTGATTTCAACTACCCTACCATTAAGTGGGAAAACTACTCATGTACCAACTCTTTTGCTCAACGTTTTCTGGAAATCATCAATTCCAATGCTTTGGATCAACTTATCCACACCCCCACCAGGGGCAGCAGTATCCTAGACCTGGCCATCACCAACATGGTCAGATCCTCGTTGGTCAGATCCGACCACAAGCTAATCACCCTAGACATCCACATCCCGCTCCCACCCCCCATTAGGAAAACAACCGTAAAAAAATTCTCCAAAGCCAACTTCACGCTTCTTAAGTCAGAAGTGGCAAACTTCACGACACCCATGCAGATGGACAATAGAGGTACGACTGCTGAATCCTACACAAATGCACTTTATAAGCACTTTCACGAGTGCATGGATCGTGCTATCCCTAACAGAACCAAGATGCTATCCTCCAAAAAAAAGGAAGCCAATCTGGTGGTTTTCTGCCATAAACAAACTCTACAACAGAAGAAAGAAACTGTTACAAAAAAGAGAAAAATCCCACGATTGGAGGAACTTGTTGGTCAGCCTCAGTAAGAAGCTGAGATCCCTCATAAAATCCTCCAAAGCTAGTTATGAAAACAAAATTGCCACTGATTCTCAAGACAACCACAAAGCATTCTATAGCTATGTCAAAAATCTCAATGGCAACACTCAGATCTGCTCAGCACAATGACACTAAATATACAGAAGCAACTGATATTGCCAACATCCTGGCAGATAGGTTCAGTGCTAACTTTACCCCCCCCCCCCCACTCCCTAAAGGGCCCATCTTTATACCGGAAGAATGCAAAGTTCCTGTAATCACGGCTGCACAGGTAAAAACTTCACTCTCCAAAGCCAAGAACACAGCATCCATGGGACCTGACAACATCCCAGGCTGCCTTCTACATGAACTACAGAATGAACTGGCACACCACCTAAGTACCATGTTCAATCATAGCCTCACCTCAGGCTTTGTGCCCATTGAATGGCGCACCATGACATTTATCCCACTCCACAAAGGGGGGGGGGCCACAACAGACCCCGGGAAATACCGACCCATTAGCCTGACGAGCCTCGTCTGCAAGGCCATGGAACGTATCATCATGGAACTCATAAACAAAGACATTGGAGATCTCCAAACTCTGGACCCCACACTGTTTGGGTTTGTAAAAGGCAGATCATGTCTCCTAAACCTGATAGACTTCTTTGAAGTAGTCACCAAAGCCGTAGATGAGGCGTTTGACACCATTCCCCACTCTGGAATTATAGATAAACTCACTAAACTAGGTATAAATCCCTATGTCACAAGATGGGTTGCCAACTGGCTTACTGAAAGAACCCACACCATGAAAGTAGCAGACTCCAAATCAGACTTCGGACCAGTGACAAGTGGAGTACCACAGGGTTCAGTCCTGAGTCCTCTCCTGTTTGGTATCTACTTCTCTGAAGTACAGGCTAACACAGAAGGTCTTTGGCTAACTAAATTCACAGATGACTGCAAACTAGGAGCCATAATTAAAACTCCTAACGATGTGGATATCCTACAAAAGGGCCTCACTGAGACAGATGCCTGGTGTCAAAGACATGGTCTCAAGCTCAATGCCAAAAAGTGCATTGTCATCCCCTTTGATAAAAACTCTGTACCCATGAACTGCCACATAGGCGGTAGTCTACTTAACACAAAAGTGTGATAAGAGACCTTGGGACACAGGAGGACAGTAGTCTCTCCTTTGATAATCACATCACCATAGTGGTCAGGAAATCCTTCTACGTGGCACACCTCATCACAAAAGGTTTCTCATCCAGAAAAAAAGAGGTCATTGTTCCCCTCTACTCATCACTCATTAGACCCATTATAGAGTACAACGCCCCTTTTGGTATGTACCTCACAAGACATCTACAACAACTGGAAAGGCCGCAAAAATACCTCACAAATAGGATTACTGGCCTCAAACAAATGCCTTACGCAGACCGTCTCAAAAAACTCCAGCTTTACTCCGTCGCGTATCGCCTACTCAGAGGCGATCTCTGCCTAACATACAAAGCTATGTCAAACCCAGAGCTGTTGGACATGCTCCACTTAAAGAAATCCCAATCCCTCTGAGCTACATGCTCTACCACAATAAACAGAACATGCTGGAGGGATAGATTCCTGTCCCAGAGACTTCCCATACTCTGGAACAGACTACCTATCTATGTCAAACAGATCTCCTCATTAGCACTCTTCAAGAAAAATCTTGATGAGTGGATGGGTAATAAGAAATTCACCCCGGGGATCACTTCTGAGGTTCTGCTTGACAGGGGCACAGGAAAATAATTTTCTTGGGTGGCGAAAGCCAGGGTACGTTTTTGGCTAGGCTTGTATAGGCCATAGGGCCAATAGCCTAGTACCTACCTATGAATATATATATATATATATATATATATATATATATATATATATATATTACCCACCTTAATTATCTTCCCCATCCAAACCATCTCACATTCACATACTGGGTAATGATCTTTTTTTTTTTAATCAAATATTAAGAGAGACTGAAGTGCTTAACACTGACTGTTTAATGGATTAACTATAATCTGGATTGTGATAGTCCCTACTGTAGGCCAGTAATCAAAGAGCCTCAGTCCTTACCACTGGCACTGGTGAGTGATGGCCACTAGAAACAAAATGGATGCACACAGCATTTTCAGATACAGCTCTCTGCACCAAACACAATTTCCCTTATGAATGCACAGGGAGTATACCCCAGACCTGGGGCTGGATTATCTATCTCTCTTTCTCTCTCTCTCCAGGCCCCAAACAAGAATCAACACTGACCACTTTGGAGTTCTGTGTCTGTGTTCCAAGTAGCTGACACACACACACACACACACACACACACACACACACACACACACACACACACACACACACACACACACACACACCTGCGAAAGGCTGGCACAGATTTTCAGCTGTGCCCCTTCTGCTCAGACTATAAGGTAATTACAATGCCACTAGTCAGATACTCTAAGGCTCTTACAAGGCTTCCCAATTCTACTGAGTGAAGTTAATACTAATGCAAATGGTAGAGTTCGACCATTGCAGCAAGACTTTCAGGAGCAGCCACAGTGTCACTAAAATAAACATAAGTACTCTTAAGATGTTAAAAGTATTCTCTAAAAGACCAGCCATAATGAAAGATATAGAAATATGTAATAATAAATAATAAACAATGAACACCAGAGTTTCAATCACATGAGATATAAAAAAATAACGCAGTTGGATAGATTCACACAAATGCAGAAAAACAATACTTAAATAATCTCACTGTATTTTCCTAACTGACTAAAGAATTACTGTTCCATAGTTAAGTTACTTACTACAACAAGGCAAGATGATGAGTGTTGAGTCGTTTATTACAGCATGGCAAGATGAGGTTTGAGGTTGTGTGAGGTATCTGTGAGAGATCTTTCCTGTCAGGTTCGAAAAAATAAAGTGCTCTTGTGAGAGTCCCACCCTATCTCTCACTAACATCTAAAGAATCATTTCAGTGCTGGTTATAGAATGACATAACATCTGGTCACATGACTCTGATACAATACACACCCAGAGCTTTGCTAAGATCTTTTGCAGCATCTTAAAGCTATTAAACAATTTCAAAAACTTCCACTCTTCCAGGGTAGCAATTAATTCACCTCTAAGGACAACACAATAAGATTCCTAGTCCTGGTTTTCCCAGGCATTTTTGTTTCTGGCTGCAATCAGACCTGAACAATAAAATCTTTATGGTCTAAACCACCCCATTTAATTTTCAACCTGTTTTTCAAAATTAGCTGGACTGTGATTACGTGCTTCCCTTCCAGAATTCTCTGTTAAAACATATATATTTAATCAGTTATACTAATACTGTCTGACATACATGTATATCTCTTTTCTGTCCAGCACAACCCACTGTTGATAGATTTTTAACACAAGAAACTTTACAAATACATTTTAACACAAGCATCTGTAAAAATTTGTGTGATAGTCAAATGATGTAAAATTCCTTATAAAACTCCAGCTAGCTATACCAGCATACGTTATGTATGTACTGCATTACTCTCTCTGGCACAGATGGCCTTTTTTCAGTTGTCAGGACTCCTTAACCAAGGTGTATTCCTCCTTGAACATCTGGGATTCCAAATAAATATGCAAAAACGTCTCTCACACTCTACTACAGTGGATTGTTTTTCTAGGTTGACATACAGACATTGCATCTCAAAAGACTTTCCTTCCTCAAAACAAGATGGATTTGAATCTGAAAGTCTTCCTGAACTTTTCTCACCATCTCAATCTACTGCCAGAGAAATTCTCATGATACTAGGCCTTATGGCTTCTATTATTCTTATGATTCCCTTTACAAGGCTGCATATGAGAAAGATTCAGTGGTACCTCAAAGACTTGCGGGCCTAACATTCCCATCCTGTAGAGTTTCAGATTCCAGTCTTAGGCTTCATCAAGTCAGAATTGCATTAGTGGATGGATTAGATGGCTCACAATCCAGGTCTCCATTTTTCTTCATCCACCCCAAGACAATCTGTATTGTCCACTTTCCCTGATTTTGCTTGTGGAACAGTTTCAATGGAAGAGAAAGTGCAAGGACTATGAGACCATTCAGATAGATTTAACACATCACTATCAAATGCTGGCTGTGATTCATGCCATAAAGTCCCTGGATCACCACTGAGACTCATGTCCACTACAGATTATGATAGACAGCACCACGGTAATGCAGTACAAAAACAAACAGTGGGACATCAGGTCATACCCTCAGTGCTGGCTGGTGGTGATAGTTTGGGAGTTAGCTCTACAACAGTCCTTTACTCTTCAAGTTTCTTACATACTGTCAGAGCAAAACATAGTGGCAGACAAGCTAAGCAGATTGAGGGCTTTGAGCTTTTGGCACAGAAAATAAGATAGTTCTGTATAAAGAGAATGACTTGGAATGGGCAAGAAGAAAGACTCATATTCTGTGCAGCTGACATAATAGTCTATTTGATTGCTCTATAACAAGGTATACCAGGGCTCTTATAAATATTAAGACAATTCTTGAGAATATCTGGCTACAAAGTAAATGTAGAAATGATGAAAGCAATTGCAGTAAAATATGTACCAATGTTTCAACTAGTGCAGAACTACCCTTATTTGTGGGGACAATATAAGATGAAATACCTAGGGGATGCTTAACATTTGAGGCTGATCTGGCACCAAATGATGCCTTCATGGAGGCCAAAAATAAAAATATGCAAGATATTAAAGAGGTGGAAGACCATGACCCTGGAACCGAGTGATAAGGCAAAGCTATAAAGATGTTTGTAGTGCTTCAAATGGCTTATGCTATCCAGTCCTTTATATTCAATACCAAAGACAGCTAATGGGAATCTCGGCAGGAAGAGCTCCAAAGTTTTATATGGTGGGGGAAAAGGTCAAAGATTCAATAGGATAGATTGTTACTTAGCCCAGAAGTGGGGGGGGGGGGTAGCTCTGTGAGACTTAAGGATATATGATAAAGTTGCTCAACTCAGGCTAATGCATTTGCTGCTAAATAACCAATATGATGAGAAATGGAAAACATTGATTTTAATCCAGAAAGGTTTAAATCAAAATTGTGGGAGATTAAATCTGTAGTCCATAGATGTAACCTGCAATAAAATAAGGTTCTATATTTCCAAGATTTATGAGATGGTGAAGGGGTTATTTAGAACAAAAATATTGCTTAGAGTTTCATCAGACCAGGTTGCACTAACACAAAAACCTTTAAATAACCTCTTAAAATTACATAACTAATTAAATAAATGAATGAATTAACCCGTTCTATTTCAAAACAGTCTTAAAATTCTCAATATCATTCATTCCAGGGTTATCACATGCATTTAATCTGATCTGCCAACAGCATTCTTTCCAGTCCAGTTCATTTTCTGCATCCCTTCTGTAATTAAAATTGTTAACTTGATCCATAACAGAAAATTTGAAATTCACCTTTAATGAACTATTCAAATGCTTCTGACTTAAATGTTTTGCCAAAACATTACTCATTTCGATTTTTTCAACAGCTCTGAGGTGCTCATAAATTCTTTTATGAAATTCCCTTACCGTTCTACCAATATAAAAAGTGGGACAAAGCCTGCATAACGTTACAAACATTACATACACTCCATATTTTGATTTACAATCGTATTTATTTTGTAATCTTATTTCATAGTTTCTTGCTGTTATCAAAATCTTATCAGTAACTTCAATAAAAAATCACAAAAACTGCAACTCATACATTTAAATGCACCTTTAATGTGTTTGTTTGCTTATTCATTATATTACTCTTATAGAAATGCTCTTTTAAATTCTTACCCTGTTTAGATGCAAAAATAGGGTTTTCACCTATTTCTTTCTTAACTTCTTGAATATTCATAAGGAACCTCCAATTCTTCACAGTCTGCTTTATACTTTTTTTCATCTAGGGAATTATCCAATAAGCATACTAAAGAAAACTTATTTTCTTCTTTTGCTGCTTGCCCAGTGTTTATATTGACCCTGCACCATAGCTGTATTTACATCATTTCTTTCCCTAACCACACTTTCCATGGCACTGTCCACTATTTTCTTTGGATACCCCCTATTATAAAACGTATCTTTGACGGCTTCACACTCACTAAATGAGATTCATCTCTTAATCTATTTATTCTAGAGAACTGGCTTTTTACTATATTCTTTTTGAGGCTTAAATTATGCATACTACTAAAATGCAAATGACTATTGCTCAGCACTTCTTTTTTATATATTTTAACTTTTAAGTTGTTGGCAGACTATAAACTGTTAAATCTAAATAATTAATGCTATCCCCATCACTCTTATAAGTGAAACTTAAATATTCCATCACACTATTCAGATAATTCATAAATTCTAAAAGTGCACTTTCAGTACTGCTCCACAAAAAAAAAATCATCTATAAAACGTTTGTACAGAATAATATCTTTAAAATACTTGACTTATAAATATATTCTTTTTTTCCTAGGCAATCATAAAAATATGTTTGTACAGAATAATATCTTTAAAATACTTGGACTTATAAATATAACCTTTTTTCTAGGCGATCATAAAATTTTTTGCGTAGCTGGGGGCCATTGCCACCCCCGTAGCTACACCATTCACTTACTTGTAAATCTCGGTTTCAGATTAAAAAAAAAACTATGTTAAAATCACATCTAAGATTTCTGTGAAGAACCTAATAATATTACCCTGGAGATTTGAATTTTGGTCAGTAGGATTGATCTAGACTAAAAATGGACTCAAAAACAGTCTTGATAAACTGGTACAGGTGGGGTAAAAACCAAGTTTACTGGGATCAGTTGATGATTTTGGGTAAGTTAATGCTTTGGATGGAAGTTCAAGGGAGACTTGATGTAGCAACAGGACCATTGCATAATATACTCTAGGCTAGGGAAAAAGAGATTGCTAGTAAGCAACTGATTAAACTGGAACTCCACAATATTTTAATTGAAGCCAGGGGCCTAGAGTTACACAATAGAAGGATAAGGGTCTATATCAGTTCTTTGAAAAATCTTTCTACCGAATGCTACATCATTGACCTGTATTCAGCAAAATTCACTTCTGCAATTCGCTGAATACTTACAGGGCAAAGATGTAGTTGACCAACTATACAACTTTGCCCTTTTCTCCACTGTAGTGCAATCTCAGAGTTGGTATATTTAGTTGGGGGGTGTGGGGGGTGCAACCCCCCACATGGGTGGGTTTGATTTAGCTAGATTTGGGCCCATTGGATTGCAGGGCAAGTATTTGTTTGCCCTTTAAGTATTCAGCAAATCATGGAAGTGAATTTTGCTGAATACAGGTTAACAATATAGCATTCGGTGGAAAGGTTTTTAGAAGAACTAATATAGGTCTGAAGGACAATACATTGATTATATAAAACTTTCCTGAAGAAGAACAAAAAATAACTTTTAACCTTTCAGAAAAGCTTGGAAGATCAGCTAGATAAGGCTTTCACTCAGAAACAATGGAGAGGGAGATCCGTATCACTGCTAGTAAGGCCACAAACTCTAGAAAATTCAGAATGTCTGCTCGAATACATGTATCCCCCTGAAAGAACAGATAAAATATTTATTCAAGCAGACAATACTTGTTGGAGATGTCAGATAGGACAAAAAGGTAGCTTGAAGCATATATTTTGGTAGTGCCCTACTTTAAAACCTTTCCATGATGAGCTTCTGTCTCTAATCAAGATTATGTTATGGTTGATTGGGTAGTCCAGAAATAATACAACCTGCTGAGCTGGTGAGAGGATCTACATTAGCCACCATACATGAAGGCAGTAATAAGACTCCATTGGATATTTTTCAAACAAAAGATTTTAACTAGAAGGTGGTAAACAGCATAGATTCCCCAGATCAAGGAACTGATAGACAGGAGTTAGAAAGGTACATAGGGGAAGACTGTTTCATGGAGGGGTAAGTAGCATAGAAAGAAGTGGACATTATGGAACCAATACAGACAAAGGAATATGTGACATAATGAGAGATGGTTAGATATAAGTAGAATTATTTGTTAAAGACAAGGGAAATGGGTTTGAGTTAGAAAACACTAGGAGAATTAAGGTATGAGCCCTAAACAAGTTACGTAAAATAGACTTGATTTAGTACTTAGATATGTTTTATATGCTGAAAAATCATAGACACAGAAGGTTGTCTAATTTTGGTATGTTTAATGTAAAAGAGTATTTTGGACTAGGGGCATTATGGGGATTACACCATTTAATGACTGCAGCCAACCCTTGAATTATTAATGCAGCACAAAAAAGCAAATATCTGTTTTTTAAGCTTAGAATTTTTTGTACGTTCAGCCTGTCGATACAGTCTAGTGTATATGCTGTAGGGAGTATAATGTGAAACACCATGCTTTTATTTATAGGTGTTTACATATCAAATTTCTAATTTGTTATGTAATTAGAATCTTTTGGGTTATTGGTGGTTTTAAAATAAATATTTCTTTAACAGCCACTTCATATTATGATTCAAGATTTGTATATGTATGGTGATATTTTTTCTTTAATTAACCAAATTGTTTCATGCAGTTTTTCCCCAGCTGGCTGAATAATCAAAATGTAGCAGTAAAACTGATGTGAAGTTGTTCAATCTCGCCATTCATTCTTACAAATGGGTTTGGAACCGATCCCTCGGCTCCGAGTCGGCCACTTTCACAAGCTCGAGGTTTTTGAGTACCTCAAGGCCAAGTCCCTATCCTATGATGCTCTACGCCTCATCTCAGATCTAATTTGCCGCTGCAACAGATCGGAGGTTGAGAGTGGAGCTTGGGCCAGTATTTTTCATCTTTCATAGAATTTGTCTATATATTTATATAGGAATTGTTTGGAAAGTGTGTATTTTGTCATAGTTTAACAATAGACTAGTACTAGTAATTTTCTTTATTCCTTTTTGAGGTAAATCTTCATTTATAGAACAGCTGCTCTTAGGCCTTTCATGGCTGCGTTTTAGTTAGTCCCTAACCCCGTTTACAGTGTCTATAACTGTGTACGAGTGTTATTCTTCATAGCTGTTTGCATCTTTTACTGTTTATTTTATTAGTCTAGCCAGGGTGTTGTTTGTCTAGGCAGTTATTACTGTTGAATCTTTAACTGTTTATCTTAGTGTTTTGCATTAGCCTAGCCAGTGGGTTCATTTGCCTAGGCAGTTTTATATAGATATATAGTTTTTTCATTTGAATTATGGCTGATCATAAAGAAAAAGAGAGGCAGATGTCAGGGTTTAAGAAATGCCCTAAATTTGGACAAAAAATGTTCATTACTGATTCACATGTTTGCTGTATTTATTGTCTGGGTGCAGTCCATCTGCAGGAGGACTGCTCTATTTCTTATTCGTTCAGCAGCAGGGTCTTGTTAGAACACAGGAGTAAGTTTGTGGATAGAGGGTTGTTGAAACCTGATTTTCAGGATGCTCTCGATAAGGCTGACCAGACTTCCAAATCTTTGAAGGGTTCTAAATCTTTGAAAGCTTCTTTGGAGCCGAAGTCTTCTGCTCTGAAATTGGCTGAGAAGGTGTGGTCACCGGTTCCACAGTCCTCAGAACCGAGCATGTTTTTCGGAGCCGGTCCCCGGTATTGGAGCCAGTCTCCGAAGGTTTGAAATCACCTGTTTTACAGTCGGTGGCTTCATCTATCCCTTCAACTCATTCTTCAAGGAGCCTCTCCGATGTGGATGTGGACCGAGTGGTGCAGAGGCTCCTCCAGAACCCGGCATTAGCCAAATTGTTGTTGGCTCCGGCCCAACTGGTCTCGGAGCCAAAGACATCCTTGCCTACTGTGACTGCTCCTCTTCCGAGCTGAGCAGGACCTTTAGAGCCGGAGGAGGTAGAACTGATGATTGTGGAATCCTCGGAGCCGAGGCCTGTCCCAGTGCCTTTGGCTGCATTAACTCAGACTACTTTGATGCTGTTCGAGGAGTCTGGGAGCCGGCACTCTCCGGTCGGCTGTGGGGAGGGGAGAGTCGAATGGATGGGTCATTTCCAACCCTTCCACTCGGAGCTTCGGCACGGGTGAGCTCCGCTCCTTCCTCTGGGTCAGAGCCCACTGTTTTGGCACCGGGGAAGTTGCCATCTTCTTCAGAACTGGCTGCTTCCTTGTATCGCAGCAGTGGAGCCTTTGATGTCATGAGGAGAGTTATGCCTTCTAAGACACTCACTTCATCTGGGCCTACTTCCTCATCCCCGAAAGTGCTGCGTTCTACCTCTGCATCACAGGACCCCTTAAAGCTTCGAGACCCAGAGCCTCAGGTAGCCCCATTGGGTGACCCATGTTCTACTGAGACCTCACCAGAAGCTCCCGCTGATGAGGTTCCCAGGAAGAAGATTTGAAAGAGGAGGCATTTAGACTCCCTGCAGGAGTCCGTCACATCAGACACTGACTTGGAGGAGTCAGAAGGGTCCCCATGGTCCCCCTCGAGGATATCTCTTTTGCTGATATCCTAGAGATACTAAGACAGAGGGGTGGCTGGCAGTCCATTAACCCTACTGATGATGAGTCAGTGCTTCTGAAGGATTTAGGTCTCAACCCTCCACCTCCTGGGTGACTCCTCCCTTCGATGAATTAATGGATTTGGTTGCTCGAAGGGTGTGGGAGTCTCCTGATACTGTGGAACCTGTCCCTCGGAGGCCCAGTAAGTTTATTACATTGCCACAGGACAAGTTGTTTCTTACTAAAGGAGGTCTAGTTGATGCCATGGTGGTGGCGGCGGCCACCAAGAAAGAGATGTCTGAAACCTCTTCTACTGTCCATCCTCCTAATAGAGATTCCAGGATTATGGACAGGTATGGAAAACGCATTTTTAATTCAGCGACTTTTGCTATGCGATTGCTCAACTATTTGACACACTATTTGACAGACTTCAGAGAGATCTCCTTAAAGAGCTTGGAGACACTCTACAGAGTACTGCAGCTGAGGGCGTTCCTGATAAGGTGACATCTCAGCTCAATACCCTTAACTCTATAGTTAACTCGTCCATGCGTCTCCTCTCATATGTAGCTGATGGTACGAGCCGAGCAGCGGGTTCAGGAATAGCTCTTTGGAGACATTCCTGGATGCGCTTATGCTCCTTTGTGGAAGCCTTCAAGTCTTCCTTTGTTAATACTCCATTTGATGGCTCATCCTTTTTTGGGACTAAAGTCAAGGAGATCCTCACTAGGTGTGAACAAGATGGAAAGACTCCGTCTGCTGTAGGATTCCATTTTTCCACCCCTACTAGACCTTACCCCCAAAGGGCAAAAGGGAGGAAAAATGTGGTTCCACAAGTCCCAAGGAGCCTTTCAGAACAAAAGCAGTGAACCTCCCTCCAGGGGCAGAGGAGGGGGCAATAATGGAAGACGCCGCCCAGGTGGCAGAGGTGGTCCACAAAACCAGGGGGACAGAGATCAGTTCTTTGGCAAGCCCTATCAGCACTCCTGAAAGGAGGCCCAACTGTCCTACTCTGGAGGCAGTTGGGGGTCGCTTTTCTTTGTATCCAGATGCCTGGCTAAAAATTACAAAAGACTCTTGGGTACAAAGCATTATTTTCAGAGGATATGTCATTCCTTTCACAGAACCACCATCCATACGAAAGAAAAGCCCAGACGTTCCACCCAGTTTCAGGGATCAAGCAACCATAGAGATTCAAAGGTTGCTAGAAAAAAGAGTCATCCAGCCAGTCCCAGCAGACCAGATAGGATCCGGAACCTACTCAAGATTCTTTTTAGTTCCAAAGAAAACGGGACTGGAGGCCCATCTTGGACCTCAGCAAACTCAACACTTTTCTAAAGAAAGAGAAGTTCTGGATGATCACGCTTCAGTCGATTCTTCCATTTCTAGGAATGGGCGATTGGATGTGCTCTATTGATCTCAAGGATGCGTACTATCATATCAAATTGGCCAGACCATCCAGAGATCACCTGCGTTTCTGGCTGGGAGCCAGTCATTATCAGTTCCGAGCACTGCCGTTTGGTCTCACATCAACCCCCAGAGTGTTTACCAAATGCATGGCAGTGGTTATGGCTCACCTGAGGCGTCTAAGATTCCGAGTATTTCCGTACCTGGATGACTGGCTCTTCACCGCCACCACCAGATATCAGTTAGTTCAATCCAGGGACCTCACTCTAAATCTGTGTTCCCAGTTAGGAATTACTATAAATTTGGACAAGTCTGCTTTGTCACCATTGCAGCATATTTCCTTTATCGGAGCAGATTTAGACACCACCACCACCATGGTAAAACTGCCCGTGGAAAGAATAGTCACACTTTGTCAACAGGCATCAGACACTCTGGCACTCAACAAAGTACCAGCCTCTCAAGTTTTAAAACTGCTAGGTACTATGGCAGCAACTCTCATAGCAGTTCCTCTAGGGTGCATGCACATGAGAATACTTCAGTGGTTACTCTTCACCAAGTGGTCTTACCAACAACTTCCAATGTCATTCTTGATAATCATTACAGATTCATGCAAAAAGGATCTACATTGGTGGTTGACCAGCCACCATGTAACAGTAGGTCGCCCATTTGTTCTTCCCCAGCCATCAGCCACGGTGACCATGAAATGCTTCTCTAATAGGGTGAGAGGGGCTTTTTCAGGGAAGAACAGCCCAAGGCACCTAGTCAGAGACAGAGTCATGATTGCACATCAATGTACTGGAGATGAGAGCAGTACTTTTGGTGTTGCAGTACTTACAAGACTCTCTTCCTCTGGGAACAATTGTGATTCAGACCGACAACATGTCAGTAGTCTGGTATATCAACAAGCAAGGGGGAAACAAGTCTTATCCCCTGTGTCGAGAGGCCCTAAGAGTGTGGCAGTGGGCTGTATCTACCAGGCGCTTTCTGATAGTGACACACATCCTGGGGAAATCCAGCGTGATCGCGGACAAACTAAGCAGAGCTATTCTGATACCGCACGAGTGGTCCCTCAAAGACAACATAGCGGAGATGATTTTCCGCAGATGGAGCCAGCCTTGCTGTGACCTGTTTGCATCCCCCATGAATGCCAAATGCAGAAGCTACTTTACCCTGAATCCCCCACCAGGGGAAAACCCAAGGGATTCTTTCATCCACGTTTGGCCCCTGGGACTTCTATATGCATTTCCACCCATTCCCCTGATTCCAAAATTTCTGCAGAAAGCCAAAGCCTTGGGGAGGACTGTAATTCTGATAGCCCCTTATTGGCCTTGACAGATTTGGTTCCCCTTCCTTTGACTCTACCAACTAGAGGAACCTTGGATTCTGGACCCAGTTCTAGATCTGCTGATACATTCATCAGGGGCTCTTCATCCTTCACTTTACTCCCTCAAATTGACAGCTTGGCTGCTCCGATTTTCAACATAGCCAGGTCCCGCAATCTTTCCTCGGAGGTGCAGCATATCTTTGTATCCTCACACAAAGCTTCAACCAGAAAGCTATATGGCAGCAAGTGGAAGCGGTTTGCTTTCTGGGCTTCTCAAAATGATATTGACACGTACGTTGCCCCAATTGCTAGCATATTAGAGTTCTTGACTAAGCTTTTTAGTGAAGGTGCTGCGGCAGCTACCATATGTGTTCAATTGGCTGCAACTTCAAATTTTCACCTTGGATCGGAAGGTTCTAATCTTATGTCTCACAGGTTATGTAGAGCCTTCTTAAACGGAACCATATATCTCAGACCACCAGTTAGACAACCTTTCACTCCCTGGAACCTAAATTTTGTTCTGTCTAGAATTATTCTTCCTCTATTTGAGCCTGCATCTTCCTGCCAATTAAAATTCCTGTCTTGGAAAACCATTTTCTTGGTGGCCATTACATCAGCATGTAGGGTGTCCGAACTTCAGGCCTTATCTATTAAACCCCCATACTTGAATTTTCACCCTGACAGAGTGTTGCTATGGACTAACCCTTCCTTTCTTCCAAAGGTATGTTCGGAGGCTAATTTAAATCAAACTATTGAACTCCCAACTTTCTTCAGTAACCATTCCAACAAGTTGGAGTATATGTTGCATAAACTTGATGTTCACAGACAACTCAGATTTTATTTGGATAGAACCAAAGAATTTAGAAAAATCAGAACAACTTTTTGTCTATCATTCTGATACCAAGAAAGGGCTACCTGTGTCAAAAGTCACTCTTTCCAAATGGTTGACTGATCGTATAAAAGTCATATATTCTTCAGTGAATCAACTGTTAGAACATAACGTGAAGGTGCATTCCACAAGGGCCATTTCTACTTCTTCAGCTTTAGAAATGTGATTTGAGTAAAGAGAGTCTAGACTGCAGTTAGACACAATATGTGCAGCTGCCACTTGGTCAAAGCCACATACCATACCTTCATTACACATTATAAAGTAGACAAGGCCTCCAGGGAGAGGGCTTCCTTTGGTTCTACTGTCCTCAGGAATATACTCCCGTGAGCCACCCAGGATAAATGGTGCTTGGGATGCTACCCATTTGTAAGAATGAACGGCGAGATTGAACAACTTCACATAAAGAAGTTATATACTTACCATAATGTTCCATGTGAGTTGCTCACCTCACCTCACCTTCATTCTTACATTCCCTTCCGCCTACCCCTTCCAGGCTTCTCAAAGAATGAGTAAGAGATCTGGGGTCTGGTGGGTCTTTGTATATGATTTCTTACTCCGGCTGGAGTTACACTCATATTCCTTATGTTGTATATATTGGGATCAGCAAACTAGATCTGAGGTGAGGCAGAGAGCATCATGTAATGGGGACTTGGCCTCAAGCTACTCGAAAACCTCGAGCTTGTGAAAGCGGCCGACACTGAGCCTAGGGATCGGCTCCAAACCCATTTGTAAGAATGAAGGCGAGATGAACAACTCACATGGAACGTTATGGCAAGTACATAACTTCTTTTTTTAATAACTGAAGCTATAGAGTAAGTTTCTAGGTCACGAAACCCTGTTTCATGATTTTTCCATTCTCTTTCATGATGTTTCAAAGCGTTTCTAGGTTTGTTGGATACCATGAGAACTTCAAACAAATGTTGTTAAATAATTGAATGTGTTCTTTGGAAGGAACTAAAGAAGTTGTCTGTATAATGTGTAGCATTTTGGGTAAAATAACCATTTTAATTAAAATCAACTCTACTTTAATAAAAAGGAATAACTTATTCCATTTATTTATTATTCTTTTAACACTGAACTATTTTATAATTTGATTTGATGTTGTCAGTTTTCATTCATTCCTCAACATATGGGTTTGAATGAGACCCTTGGATCTGACTCTGCTGCTGTTTTACAGCTCGTGGATACTACAAGCTTTCAAGCTGCTCCCTTACATACAATGCAGCAATCCCTCTCATAAACCAGATCTCATGTGCTGCTATTGTATGCAGATAAGTTACTTTTACACACACATATACATATCTGTATATATCTATATATATATATATATATATATATATATATATATATATATATATATATATATATATATATTTGTATATAATACATACATACATATATATATATATATATATATATATATATATATAAAAGTGTGTGTCCATATATTCTATATATTCC
Source organism: Protopterus annectens (assembly GCF_019279795.1). Lineage (NCBI taxonomy): Eukaryota > Metazoa > Chordata > Ceratodontiformes > Protopteridae > Protopterus > Protopterus annectens. The sequence goes on from NC_056734.1 coordinate 804,526,381, forward strand.
TTCAGAACTTCCCTTTAATTAAGTTTTATGTTTATCCTCTCTTTGCCTAGTTAACATAAATTTATTTTATTTATGTTTATTTAAAATTTATTTACCAGGGAAGTCCGACTGGGTTAATTGCCCATTTTCAGTGGAAGCCTGGGGAAAAAACTCCACATACACACAGGTACACAGTATAACAGCACAAAATTATACAGGTCAGAAAAAAGCATACTATACAATAGAATACTACACAATGATGTCTGTCAAATAACATACAATATTTTTTGTCAAAACGTATATGTACATCAGAGTAGGAGGGGGGAAAAAGAGTTGAGGTGGGCTAAGGTGGGGAAATGAAGAGTAAGTTCAGCCAGGTGAGGAGCAAGAACATGACCATTTCTTATTTAGATGGATCTTTAGCAGGTTTTTGAACTGCGCTGGGTCGTTGGTGTTTAGAATATTCTGAGGTATAAAGTTCCATGCTTTAGAAGTGTGATTTGAGTAAAGAGAGTCTCTGGAGCTGTTGGTAGATTTTGTAACTTTTAGCAATAGTTTGTTGGAGGATCTTAGGGTCCTCTTGTTGAGGTGGATTTGTACTAGGTTGCGTATGAATGGACATTTGTCAGGTCGGTATTCTATAGAGTGGGTAAGGGTAAGCTGGTTTAAGGATAAGAGGTTAGGTAGTTCTAGCCATTTGAGTTGTTTTAGAGCGAGGCACTTATGGGTTCTCTGGCGTAGTTTGACGGCAGATCTGGCTATCTTGTGGTAGCATGTTTCAATGTTTCTTAAGTCAGTTTTCCTGAGGTTTATGAGTATAGGGGAGGTGTAGAATAGGGAGGATGGTAGGTGGGACCTGGCTTGCTTGTTTGCTTGCTTGGAGGAGTTGGTTAGTTAAGTTTTTTTTTCAAATACCTTTATTGAATTATCACTTGTGACATAGGCAAATTTACATTCATAGAAAAGTAATCACACTATAATTACCATAGCAAACATTATACTTTACATATATTGCTATATATTATATAACCTAAGCAACATTACATAAATTATTCAATTCCTGACTTTTTTAAAAGAAACATCTTTATTAAACCATCACTTACTACATAGACAATCATACATGTATATAAATGAAAACAAACCACACCAACATAATCCTTGTTGCAAGCATTTTACATCACAAACCGTACTGACACACGCCCAGCTACAAACGTTATACATCACTTATAATCTATCCAGTAATTTTCAATCTAACATTACATAGCTCATTTAAGTCCTGCTCCCTTTTAAACCTCATTCCTCCCTTGTATGTTAAGCCTTAATCCTGTAAAGAGAACCTAATTTAATGTGGGCCTTTTTAATTGCAAGTGATATGTACTTGTCAAATTTTAACTTACTATCAATAGTGACACTTCGTAGCTCAGTTTCAGAGATTGCTCAATTAGTGTGTGGTTAGATGAGGTGATTTTAAAGTCCTGGTTGAGGTTGTTTGTTTTGTGATTTTTGTTCAGGAATAGCATTAGCTAGGTTTTGTTGGGGGTTAGGACAAGCTGATAATTATTTAGGAAACATAATATAAAATAAAATGGACAGCGATAAGCACTTTTAAAACAAGTGCTTCATCAGAACTACATCCTGTTCTAAAACCAGTCTGTGTAAAGCAGAATACACAAATCAAAATACAGAATCAATTAAAAATATTAAAATCAGTGATGTAACCTCTGTGCCTTTATGGGTGGTCTTAAAGGCATAACCTCATTCAAAAAACCAAAACCTTTGCAAGGATGGAAGGTGCACAGGCTCAAAAGGGAAAGTCAAAAAACGAAACAGCCAGCACTCAACTGGAGCAAATATCCAGTTTTAATGTACAAAAACAAACCAGTTTTGGCCCACAGGCCTTTTTCTGTGTAAAACACATCAGTACATTCCCCATCTTATATATCATAGCATAATAGAATAATTATATCCCATTAAACAATGATTACAAATGTTCATTAAGACCAGGTGGAAAGAATCCCCCCAATTTTATTATCCAGGACTTTTCTTTTCTATTCAAAACATTATGCTAACCACTTTTCATTGAGTTATGTCGCAACATTCTGTCAATAATAAAGAATTTAAACTTTACCGTCTTATGTATAATAGTATGTTTATATAAGGCATTGGCCAGATACTTATTTCTAATGCTACTTAGATGTTCTGAAATTCACAATTTTAATGGTCTGGAAGTTTGACCTACATACAAGGCTGTGCAAGAGCAAATAGCCAGATATATAGCCCAATCACTATTACAATTGCCAAACATTCTGACAGAAAAAACCCTAGATGTATTCTTGCTTGAAAATTCCTTGGTTGAACATATACATGTGCAAAAAGAACAATGGCCACAGGGGTAACAACCCATCACTTGTGTGCCATCTATGGTAGTTTGCACAGAACTTATGGAGGGTAAAAAATGTTTATAATGGCTAAAGTAACTGCTTAAAGTTTTCCCTTTCCGAAAAGAAAATGAGCATCTCTGACCTAACAACTCACACAACCTATCATCTGTTAATAAAATGTCCCAGTGTTGTATCATATCTAGAAATCTATGAGTGTTCCTACCATAGGTGGTAGTGAATCTAATTTTGCTGCTAGAGCAAGGGCCACAGTCTTTATACTTCAAAACCTCTCTTCTTAAATATGATTGTACTTCCCTACTAGTCTGCCTAACCTGTGCCAGTGGATGGCCTCGTTCAACAAAACGACCTATAAGGTCATTATCAAAATGTATATATTCTTCAGTATTGGAACATATTCTATGTATTCTCATAAACTGTGATTTTAGGTATATTTGCTGTAATATGTTTTGGATGACAACTGGATGCATGGAGTACATTGTTAGAATGATGGGGTTTTCTATACAGAATACTAGACAAAGTTCCATCAGATTGTTTAGACACTTTAACATCTAAAAAAGAAATAGATGTAGCATCATAATTTACTGTAAACCTGATTCCCCAAGTCTTTTCATTCAAATATTGAACAAATTCCTATAAATATACAGTATCTGATTTCCACACCATCCAGCAGTCATCCAAAAATCTACGCCAGATATCAATTTCACCAATAAAAATGTTGTGATGTATGTCTTATATTATTATATGTTCCAAATACCCCATAAAGAGGTCAGCATAGATGGGTGCAAACGATGCACCCATCGCTGTACCCCTCAATTGCAGAAAACATTTGGTCTTGTGTCTTTTGGCTTTTCCCATTTAGGGGTCGCCACAGTGGAACTCCGGTCCGCTAATGATTGGCAGTGGATTTTTACGTGCCGAGTTGCCAGCCCTGATGGGCAACCTTCAACGAAGGCACGCCCATTCACGCATGTCTCCATGCAGAAGACGCTCTAGCTGAGAATCAAACCGGACAGCGTCTTACTGTGAGGTGACAACGCTACCGCAGCACCAGAAAAAAACATTTTTAGATAACACATGCTCTGTTAAGCATAACAGAAATGTATTAAAGCTCGGGCTGTATAAAGATATTCTGTTTAGCTAATACTCTAAAGCACACAAACCAGCCCAATGAGGAATACTAGTATATAAAGACGTAATGTCTAGAGTACATAGTAACCAGTTAGACTCTAACTGGGCATCTGAAATAATATTCAAAAATTCAGTAGTGTCTTTTATCCTGGCTCTCACTCCTGATAACAATGGCTTTAAATAAACAGTCAGATAGGCAGACAAAGGTTCAGTTAGGGAGCCTTTACCGGACACAATCGGTCTACCTGGTGGCTGCTGCATGTCCTTGTGAATTTTAGGGAGAAGGTAAAAATATTGAGAAAACAGATTTTTAACCTTCAAATGAAACATAGTACGTTTGTCAATAATCCCCTCACTAACAGCAGACTCTGGAAACATATCAATTTCTTTTTTGAAATCAGAAGTGGGATCATAAGGCATTCATGCATAGAATATATTATCTTGCAGCTGATTGTTAGCTTCAGTGACATATAAAAAATTATCCATAATAACAGTTGCTCCACCTTTATCAGCTCAAACTATAACTATATTTTTGTTATTTTTTTAGCTGTGTCAAAACATTCTTTTCTTAATTAGATAAATTAGAAGGATAAACATATCGTTGACTATTTAGCCCAAAGTGTAACTCCTTAAGTACACATTTCTGAAATACTTCTACATTCGTATTCATAGGTGGAATAAATGTTGATTTATTAAACTTAAAACCACTATTTTCACTAACAGATTTCCCATTCTGAAAATATAGTTTCAAATTAAGCAATCTGCAAAAAGCATATAAATCTTCCACAAAGACATCCTCAGGGACAAAAAACCCTGGAATAAAGTTGAGGCCCTTGCTCAGCAATGAACTTTCAGATTCAGACAAAACCTCTGAAGAGATGTTAATCACATTACTGGAAGACATGATCTGGGTTTCAGGAAGTTCAGCATGGCTTCCAGAGATCCATCAATCCCTATTTTTGGACTTATGTTTCCTACCCCCTCCTTCTTTTCCTAAAGGTAAAAGGGCCACATCAGAATTCAGTAACAAATTGTCCTGCATTCCCATACATGACCTTTTACTTTATAAATAACAAAGCCCTCAAAAGATTTAACTTTCTCACAAATTTGAGCAATTTCTAGTATATATGAATCTATTTTTCTTCATAAAAATCATGTAAGGTTTTTATAAACTGTAAAGAAGTTTTTTGTTGAATCTCTGCCCAAGATGACAATAACATATCATCCGCTTGACTAACTAAAGGTTTAATGCGGACTCTTAGGCCCATGGGAGTAATCCCTTTACCTAAATAGGCCTTAGAGTCTTAAATGCCACACAAAATATCTTACATTTTTCATGTGTTTAATAAACTGGTCAAACACAGAAATACAAGTCTGGTCCAAATTATTGGCTGTCTGACTGTTCATCACATTTGTGTTCCTCATCCCAAAAACCAGGATGTCTTCCTTATCTACAGACAGTCCCTTTAGAATAGTCATTAGATCCATACTTGAAAAACTGACTTATACACCAATTAAATCAAGCAATCACAATTCACTCACTATGCATACATAAAAATGCTGTTAATACCCACATATGAAACCCACCAACCAATGGCAAATATTAATGCAGTTGCTGCTTAAAACGACACAGCATTTAGACTTTTCATTTGCTTTCATATATAATCAACATATCTTGTATCAAACCGCTGTTGATAATGCACATATTAATAAAGCATTTGTCCAAAAAGTGATTATATGTATAACATTAGGCTCCCTGAATTTTCAAAAACATTCATTTTTCAGGAAAAACATTTATAGTTCATGTCCATATATTTAAAAGTCTGTTGAGCTTTTATTTACAGCTAATAGGATGGTATTCACCTCTTCCGTTCACTCGTTCACAACTACCGAAGAACCAACGGTATTCACCTCTTCTGGCCTTCTTCAATAAGCCCAACAGTCTTAATGAAATTTCACGATACAAATGTTCGAAAAACACCTCTGGTATGGCATGAACCAATGTTTAACACTCACATTCCTCCTATATAAGGAGATAAATTGCTGACAAAGAAAAACTTTCAGGGAGCCCCTCGTTTCACATCATCATGGACACAATCTTGATATTATGCCCAGAAAGTATTTTCACAAAGACTACACATCCGCATAGTAAAATATTTAAATGCATTAAGAATTATGTTCTTATTTGAAAGTTTGTTTGTTTGTTTGTGTCTTTCGGCTTTTTCCCGGTTAGGGGTCGCCACAGCGGAACTCCGGTCCGCTAGTGATTGGCAGTAGATTTTTACGTGCCAAGTTGCCGGCCCTGACACACAACCTTCAACGAAGGTACGCCCATTCACGCATGCCTCCACACAGAAGACGCTCTAGCTGAGAATTGAACAGGACAACGTCTTACTGTGAGGCGACAACGCTACCGCAGCACCACCAAAGTCAGCTTACAAAATAAGGACCCAACATATGTTTTGTAGTGTAAACACCACAATAACTAGCATATTCCAAAGAAATATATTGATGCCAAACTTTTTCTAGTTGAACCAAATGCATATATCACAAAAATGGTGTCCGTAGCAAACGGAGGCAGTCCAAACAGTCATAAAGCCCCACAGACTAGATGATATATAACAAAAATCACCAGTACTTGCCCAAGTGAGAAAGATATGTGCCAGACCAAAAAATAAGTACCTCATTTCTGTCCGTTATAGAAACTACTAACGTTTTATATCCAAACATTAGAAAAATGTGCCCTCCATTGTTAGCGACACCAACAAAACCAACGAAAGTTCATAAATATGCAGGATACTCCAATCCTTCTTACAAATCTTACATAGATGAAAAATGATGGTTTGTTTCAAGTAATTCCAATATTAACTTTGAAGAAAGCCCCAACTGGATAAAAAGATGGAAGCTCCAGCAAACACCACCAGCAGACTGCAACAAATGAATTTCCCAAACCAAAACCTCTGCAAGGACAGCAGGTGCACAGGCTCAAAAGGCAAAGTCAAAAAATGAAACAACCAGCACTCAGCTGGAGCAAATATCTAGTTTTAATGTACAAAATCAGACCGGTTTGACACACAGGCCTTTTTCAGGGTAAAACACATTCCCCATCTTATATATCATAACACAATAGAATAATTATATTCCATTAAACAATTATTACAAATGTTCATTAAGTCCAAGTGGAAACAATCCCCCCAATTTTACTATCCAAGACTTTTCTTTTCTGTTCAAAACATTATGCCAACCACTTTTCATTGATCTATGTCCAAACACTCTGTCAATAATAAAGAATTTAAACTTTACCGTCTTATGTATAATAGTATGTTTATATAAAGCATTAGCCAGATACTTATTTCTAATGCTACTTAGATGTTCTGAAATTCGCAATTTTAATGGTCTGGAAGTTTGACCTACATAAAAGGCTGTGCAAGAGCAAATAGCCAGATATATAGCCCAATCACTATTACAATTGCCAAACATTCTGACAGAAAAAACCCTAGATGTATTCTTGCTTGAAAATTCCTTGGCTGAACATATAAATGTGCAAAAAGAACAATGACCACAGGGGTAACAACCCATCACTTGTGTGCCATCTACAGTAGTTTGTACAGAATTTATGGAGGGTAAAAAATGTTTATAATGGATAAAGTAACTACTTAAAGTTTTCCCTTTCCGAAAAGAAAATGAACATCTCTGTGACTATTTGCCTGTCTTTTTTTAGTGGATTGACAGTATTGTTAAAGTTTATCAGGGCAGTGGTGATACTGTGGCCTGGCCAAAATCCATATTGTGAGTTGGCAAGGAGATAACTAGTTAATAGATGGTCCTTTAGTTGTAAGTGGATAAAATTTTCTAAAATTTTTGAAAGAGGGGATAGTATGGATATTGGTCTATAATTGGAGAGTTCTAATGAAGAGCCTCCTTTGTGGAGAGGAATTATATAGAAGAGTTTCCAAATTTTAGCTATGTATTGTTTTGAGATGTATCTATTAATCAGGATCGATACTGGGTAACGGATGACATCAACTGCAAGTTTGAGGTATTTGTAGATCAGTGTATGTGATATATCTCTAAGAAGCATTCCTGTGAGTCAGCACATGCATGTAAGTACTGAGCACGTGTAAACTAGAGTGCCATTTTGAGTGAGCAGCCAGAGTTTGAGCATATAAGTATGTAGTCGGTTAGATAGTTTAAGTTTAATTTTCCTGCTATCCATCCTGATGTACCTGAATACAATAACTATTTAAATGAACATCAAGCCTCAACGTCTTCTTAATGCACATAAGAAGAGTGACAGTATTCACTTGGCAGTTTGTCAGCAGCAAGAGTTGGAGGTTTTAGATTCATCAATAATTTCTTTATTTTGCCTGTTTGGATGGGTTTGAGGGAGACTGTGGTTGGGGTGTCTTTGGTTACAGGTTGAGTGATTCATAGGGAGCTGTTTTGTTTTTTATGAGGGAGAGTACATAATTTATGAAAAAGGAGTTAAACTGGGATGCTATACTCTCTTTTGAGTTATGGGTATTTGAAGATAAGATGGGGTGGAAATTTGATAGCACTCCAGATGTTTTGTGTGTTATTTTGATATTTGTGCTGCATTGAGTAGTACTGTTTTTTATCAATTTTGATTTGTTTTTTTTGGAAATATTTCTTAAGTGACGGTAGCTATCTAGGGAGGTTTTGGTTTTGTTGGCCTGTTGTTGGTACCAGAGTTTGTCTCTTTTTTTTTTTTTTTTTAGCAGTTGTCTGGTTTTCTTTGTGGGCCATTGACAGCAATTTGTTTTAGATCTAATGTGTCTAGCAGGAGCCAGGGTTATTAGTATATCAAAAAAGTATTGTTGAGGTATTGGACTGCTGTATCTAAATCTCATGGGAGGTATTTTAGTGGGGACCAATTGCAGTTTTGGAGATGTTGTTTAAAAGTGTCTGTAGAGAATTCTTTTTTTGTAATACTTACTTGTTTATATGATATAGTTTTTGTGAGAGAGCTGAGGTGCCTTAAGAAATAGGTTAGTAGTTGTTCACTAAGGCTGTCTGGCAGACAACCTGAGTGATAAGTAAGTGAGGGTTTGTTTGTCAAGGTCCAGTGGAGAATTGATTGTTTGTTGCTGTTTTTGTCTACCTTAGTGGGTGTTTATATTAGTTGAGTGAAACCATGTAAGCTTATGTATTTGGAGGGGTTTTCAGAGGAATGGGTTTGGCAATCAGTATTGAAATCTCCGACTATAATGGTTTCTTGGCTAAATGTAGTGGATGCCATATGAGAATAGGTTTTCTATAGTAGATGGGTTGCTTTTGGGTGAGATGTATACTGCTAGTAGGACTATATATTTATTGTTGTTGATTTTTAGGCTTGAGGGTAGTAATTCAGTGTTGTTTAGGTCTGGGGGGTTTACTTGTAGTTGCTCAAAGTTGAGAGTCCTTATATATTATCGCTACAGACCAATACCATCACATCTGTTAAAATATTAAAAAAACACCATGACTTAAGTGTAGTTTAAGAAAATGCAATTCAGCAGGAGATGAGTGGAATTATTTAAGTGGTATGATGTAATGGTGATGTAGTTGATTATGAATGGATGGTATGATTTGGTAGGAGTGGTGTGGTTAGTACAAATGTAATTGATGTGGGGGTGGGTGGGAATGGTCATTCAAATCAGTGAAGCAGAAGACGTCAAGGTTAGACTGAAATTTATGAGTTTTAGTGGTAAAATGTATTCAGAGATAAAGTAAATTCTTGTTCCTTTTCTCCTATGATTTTAGTCCTTGATTACCATTGTTGGTAATTTTTTTGTCTTACCTCTTCTTGGTAATTCTTTAATACCATTGCTGGTATCCCTTTCTTCTCTTTACTGTTAAAAAAAAAAGATATATATATATATATATATATATATATACATACATACATACATATAAATATATAGATATATAGATAAAATACAATACAGTGAAGCATACTTAGTGACACTAGGGTGGCTTAAATAGTAGTGACAGTCTCAAACGCACTTGTAGAACGTTCTTTATTAACTAGGTCAGCTTAGCAATGCTTCTTCTGATTCCCAAAGTGTGGGATGTAAGCACTAAACCATATTTATGTTTTTGTTTTTTAATATAAGTGATTTTTGAACTAAGACTGGAGTTTGTGGCATTATTTATGAAGTTTGTAAGATACTGCTAAGTGCTCGTAAACCTGCAATCTCCTTACAAGTCTGCACAGTTTTTAAAGTCACCAGTTAGTATTGCTAAGCTGACCTAGTTACTAAAGACCTTTCTACAAGTGTTTCAGACTGTCACTACTATTTAAGACACCAAAGTGTCACTAGTTGTGCTCATTGTGTTATTTGGTGTTTTTTTGGCTGCACGGTCACACGTTAGTTCCCTGTCCTTTTACAGTCGAGCGTTGACTATCTGAACATCACTTATTCAAAACATCAATTATCAGAACACAGCCTTCCCAAGAGTTACGTCTCTATGCGCATCTTTCTTACCTTGTGGAATTTAACATTCATTGCTGCAATTAAACACAGTGTATTTTATAGAGTTATCATTCTGTTCCCTTTTCCATGCAGTTCTTTCTGGATCCAAGGGAGTAGGACATTACCATTCTGCAACTGGCAGGCTCCATCTTCAATCAAAAGCACTGTTAACTTGCTTATGAGACTCAAAGTTCTATTAGGTGGGGTTGTCATGTCATCTCAGTGATGGATTAAGCTGTTTAGTGACTACAGGTTCTGGCTTCCACCCAATTGCTGGTGTCCAAGTTTTTTTTCACTTGCTTTCAGGCTAGCAAAATATAAAGTGTTTTTGCTTTTGTTGCTAATTTCTGTCTACTGCAAGGGGAGAGATATTCTTCCATGCTCCTGATAAGCAAGCTTTATGGGTGTTTGGATATGTTTCTTTGATGTGGAAAGTGGATTCAGCTTTTGAGAAAAAGCTGGTTGGTTACATCGGGGCTTCAGTAAAAGGTTTTAGCAAGGGAGCGCTGATCACCGAGGTGTCCCTGGAAAGGTGAGTGAATCAAAACTACTGTACTGGGCATGTTTACATGTTTAATGGAAACAAGCAGCAATTGTGCCAAGTCTGATGTTTAGATATATTGAAGGAATACAGTACTGCAAGCTGAACTGCATTTACTTATAATACACTTAGGTCATGGTGTTTTTTGTTTTGTTTTTTTTAATATTTTAACATATGTGATGGTATTGGTCTGCTTATAAATTCTGATGCACTTGCCTGTTGTGACATTTACATATTATGTTTTTGGTGATGCTGTATGACAAAGCATTAAATAAAACTACTGGTTATGCTAGTATGCAGACACTTATTGCAAGGTTTTAGATAACCATATGTGGTAAATAAAACAGGGATAGTATCATCTGTGTCAGATTTAGGGTGTTGGTGCTGTATAATGGATTTGTACTTGGCAAGGTCTTCCCAAGTTCGGTTCATTTATATGTTTGATTATCTGAACTGTTTGATTATCCAAACAACCCTAGGTAGACAGTCGATTATCCAAACTAATTGGGACCTAGGGTAGTTTGGATAATCAAACAGTTCAGATAATCAAACATAAATGAACCCATTCTTGGAAAGACACTGCCATTCAAGATCATTTTCCATAGCCTATTCACGTTCATCCAGAAGTCTCACAGAAGCCAATGTGGACAGAATGATGAGGAAGTTTCTCTCAACACAAATTTAGATGGAAGTTCTCCTGGCTTCTACCCCATTAGTCTGGAGACCTTCACTAGTACAACCCCACCAGTTTCGGCTCCTTCTCCTATATGTCCTTCAGTTTCTGAGCCTTTGGATCGAAGACTCCCAGCGCAATCTGTTTTGGATTTGAAGATGGCTTTATCTTTGGATCAGATGTCTTCTGTGCGTGCTCTGACTCCAACTGTGTCTGAGTTGGATGACTCTCAGACCTGAAGCTTCATTTTCAGATCCGAGGCATTAGAGTTGACTCTGAAACTGTCAGAGTCATCTCTACCCTTCAGATCCTTGGCATTCGATAACTTGGTTCCAGCTTCTGCCTCAGGTGGTATGCCTTCAGGTCAGAGGGAGACTGGTCCAGAAGCATGTTTTCTTGGGTCTGATGGTCTCCTTCTTCCCAGGACATTCTGCCATCAAGGTAATAGAGAGAGTATTCTCTTCTGGAGGTGAGATGACTCCTTCGCCTCAGATCTTCCCTTTGGATCTCAGATGTCTTTGTGTCATGAGTCTCAACATTCTGCTCCACATGGACAGCCAGCCCAAAGTCTCCAGGGTACCCAGTAAGGTATATATTTTTCTTCTGATACTTCTCTGGGACCATCCCACCAAAGAAGCCCGTAGGAAGAGGAGGTGCAAGAGGAGGCACTGGGACTCCCTTCAGACCAATTTCTAGGAATGGGAAGGGTCCTCAAGATCACAACCTGATGACATCACATTTGGAGACATTTTAGAGATCCTTAAAGACGTGGTTGGTCTACTGATAACCCTTCTCAAGATGAATTGGTATTCCTGGAGGCATTTGGTACTAGCCTGTTTACTTCTGGGTGACTCTGCCCTCTGATGAGCTCATTGATTTGATCTCTCAGCAAGCATAGAAGGAGCCTGATTCTGTTGAGCCGATCCCCAAGTGACCAGATAGGATCCTGGCACCACTAAAAAGAAGGGAATTCTGGAATAAATGAGTGCCAGTGGATGCTATTGTCATAGTGTCAGTCACCATAAATGAACTCGGAGAACAGAGTTCCTCTGTTCACTCCCCTAACAGGGAGTCTAGGGAGCTGCGCAGATTTGGGAAGTATGTATATGCGTTAACGACTTTTGCAGTTAGGTCTCTAAATTAATTGGCACATTTCAACAGATTACAGAGGGATTTGATCAAAGAACTTTCAAAATCTCTCTCAGGGACCAGTACTTTTGAGACAGAGACTTCTATTGATCCACATCTAGTGAGCTCCCCCAGGGCAGAGGGAGGAACTCAACTGGGAGACACCACCCTTGTGGCAAAGAAAGCCTGCTGATCCAGGGGTCCAGAGACTCTTTCTCTGAAAGACCCTATCAGTGCTCCTGAAAGGAGGCCTGATTGCCCACCTCTGCAGGCAGTCAGAGGTCACTTATCCCTACATCAGAGAGCCTGGTTACACATTACAAAAGATACTTGAGTGCAGAGGATTACTTCCAGAGGTTATATAATTCCCTATTCCCTACCTCCCCTGTCAGTAATGAAAATTCCCAATGTTCAACCCAATCAGAGAAAAACAGCAGCTCTGGAAATACAAAAGCTGTTAGAAAAAAGAGTCATCCAACAGGTCCCCCCACACCAGAAAGGATCTGAAACTTACAATTCTTTTTAATGCCAAATTAAACAGGGGACTGGAGACCAATTTTAGATCTCAGCATTCTGAACAAGTCATTTCAACATACCAAGTTCTGGATGGTCATGGTTCAGTCCATCTTGTCCTTTCTGCATAAAGATGACTGGATGTGCTCAATAGATCTCCAGGACGCATACTATCACATAAAATGAACATATTGTCCAGGAGATATCTGTGCTTCTGGCTGGGAGCCAGTCGCTGACTGTTCAGAGTACTGCCCTTTGGTCTCACCACAGCCCCCATGGTTTTCATGAAATGAATGGCAGTAGTAGGAGCTCACTTGAGATTGCAGGGATTCTGGGTGTTTCTGTATATAGATGACTGTCTCATAACCGCTTCGACCAAGCATCTTCTGATAGCAGTTCAAGACTATGTACTCCAGATTTGTTCCAATCTAGGAATCACAGTGAACCACAGCAAATCTCATCTTCACCCTTCACAGATGTTAGAATTCATAGGGACCTTCTTCAAAACAATGTCAATGACAGCTTCTCTTCCTTTGCCAATGATTCAGACTATCTATTTTCTAATCAACAGAATATTTCAAAACTCATTTATGTCAGCCAAACTGATTTTACAGACCTTGGGATTGATGTCTGCAGCAATAGTTCTAGTTCCGCTAACAAGATACCATATGAGAATTCTTCAATGGACATTAGCAACCCAGCGGTCCAGCCTATGTCAGCCTATGTCCACCAGGATTAGTATAACTCAGGCAGGCAACAAATACTTTTGGCGATGGATTCACTCAGATCAAATTTTACAAGGTCATCCATTATCCTCCCTAAGCCAAGGGCATAGTGACAATGGACCATAGGTCTCAACTGTCCAGTTTTTTTTTGCAGAATGTCTAGATTTTTGCCTCATATTTTTATCTGTTTCTCCAAAATTATGGTTTTCTGGCAAATCATTGAGGACTGAAGTCAGAAAATAATGACAGACATTTGAGTTTTAGACTCCATATCCTTTAAAAATACATGCGAATGCAAAACCTGTTATTTTATCAACTTGCTGAGGTTGTAAGAGTAATATTTAAAAATGTTCCCTATTTTTGGGCCTTTGTTCCCTCATTATTTATGGCTTTTTCCAGATTTCTTGCTCTAAGAGGTTGAGAGGTAGGCCACAGATGCTTCCCAGATTGGGTGGGGGTGAGGCATTTCTTGGGAAAGACTATTCATGGCACGTGGTCCCTCGAAGAGGCCAACATGCATATCAGTGTCCTGGAAATGATGGCAGTATTCCTAGCATTGCAGGCATTCCAAGACTGTCCCCCTTCCAGAACTATTGAGATTCAAACAGACAATATGTCTGTAGTATGGTACATCAACAAACAAGGAGGAACCAAATCTTACCCCTTGTGTCAAATAGCTATGAGAGCGTGGCAATGGGCAATCTCTTCAAATTGATTTCTGGTAACAAGGGATATATCTGGGAAATTAAATGTGATAGCAGACAAATTGAGCAGATCCATATAACTACCTTGCAAGTGCTCTCTTGACAAAAAAGTGGCAGAAATAATATTCCGCCAATAGAGCCAATCATGCTGTGACCTATTTGCATCTCCTCCTGAACTACAGGTGCAGCAGATTCTTTGCCCTAATCCCCCCACCAGGGGGGTCACCAAAAGATACTGTCCTTCACAACTGGCCCCCAGTTCTCCTGTAAGCTTATTCCCCAAATCCCTTAATCCCCAAATTCCTACAAAAAGCAACCCGATTGAAGAGCAAAGTCATCTTCATTGCCACTTATTGGCCTTGACAGATTTGGTTTCCCTTCTTTTGGCCTCATGTAGTTTACTAGCTTTGGATTCTGGATCCACTTCCAGACCTCCTGTCTCACCCCACAGACATCACCTGGATATCCTAGGTCTGAAGTTGACTGCATTGTTTCTCCAATTCCTTTGATAGCCAGACAACTTAAGCTGTCTTCCCCGGTATGTCACATTCTTTTGTCATCCCACAAAGCTTTCACTAGAAAAATTTACAAGAGCAAATGAAAAAGATTTGCCCTTTGGGTGCAGCAAAACCGTTTTCAATACCAGTACCAAAAATTCTTGAATTCCCACCTTCTATTTTTAATAATGGGGCTAGTCCCTCAATGGTTAAGGTTCAGTTTACTGCCATCTCCAATTTCCATATTGGAGTTTATAATTCTACGCTGGCTTCTTCATGTCTTTGTAAAGCATTAATAAAAGGAACCTTTCTACTCAAGCTACCATTTAAGGATCCTACTCATTCATGGGATCTGAATTTAATGTTGCAGGCCCTAACTCAGAAACCATTTGAACCAGCTGCAAAATGTGAATTTAAATATTTGACTTGGAAAATTGTATTTATAATTGCCATAACATCAGCAAGGAGAGTTTCAGAATGTCAAGCCTTATCCTCTAAGCCACCTTATTTAGTTTTTCATAAGGATGGAGTTTCCTTAAGAACTAATCCTTCCTTTCTTCCTAAGGTGGTGTCAGGATCTAACATTAATCAATCTATTAAGCTCTCAATGTTCTTTCCAAAATTTTCAAACAAAGGTGAATACATTTTCATTTATTATTACATTTCTACCTTCACAGATCAGACAAATTTAGAAAATTTGACCAAGTATTTGTATCCTTCTTGGATAAGAGATTGGGTCAACTAGTTACCAAAGTAACTTTATCAAAATGGGTAACAGATTGCATTTCCTTTGTATCTAATAATTCTGGTCTGGTCCTGCCAAAGCCTTTAAGAGCCCATTCAACCAGGTTCATGACAACTTCATCAGTTTTTTTTATCCAGGTCTTCCATGGATGATATTTGTGCAGCTGCAACTTGGGCTAACCCTCATACTTTTATTACTCATTACAAGTTGGATCTGGTCTCTATGGGAAGAGCAGCCTTTGGCTCAACAGTACTCAGGAATATCCTTCCTTATAGTCCACCCAGGATTCAGGTAGCTGGGGACTCACATATGTTGAGGAACGAATGAAAATTGACAACATCAGATAAAGAAGATATGTACTCACCATAACATTCTATCTGTATTGTCCATTTTCATTCTTTCTCACATCCTTTCCATCCAGTCCCCTACCCCTTTTCTCTTCTTGACTTCTGGAAGAACAGGATAGTATTACAGGAATGAAAGTTCCTTCTATTTGAGCTGTAGCTAGTGACATTCCATCTTAAAGTTATAAATTCATTGTGTCATATTATAAGAACCTACAAACGATCTTGGGAGTGAGAAGGACCACTGCATTGTGTGTAAGGGAGGGGTTCGAGAGCTTGTAGTATTTGCAAGCTGTAAAACAGCAGCTGAGTTGGATCTGAGGGCCATAACCAAACCCATATGTTGAGAAAACATGAAAATGGACAACACAGATGGAAAGTTATGATGAGTACATAACTTTTTTTTATTTCTATTTCTTTACAATAAGAGTAACTCCTTAATATTTAATCTTTTTATTGTCCCATTTAGGTTTGCTTTTAGTTTCCATCAAATAATTTAACTCTTTCTTAATTAATAAAGAGATAGTTTTATTCTGATTTAACTTTAAACCTGACATTAACTCACAATATTTAAATTCATTTTTTATATTTATTAGTGAAGAATCAGTGTTATCTAGTGATCTGATGTCTTTTCTGTCTGCCTCAATGCATGGGTATATCAGATCTGATCAGATCTGGCATTGGCAACTTTTTAAACTTTTGGAATCCCTGGCTCAGGCTCCTCTCCTCTACCCATTTTCCCTCGCACTGTACATTGCCTCAGATTTCATTTGCCACTCATTATACTGGGAAGTGATCTCTGGGCTCAGTGCTCCTTTTCAAAGATTACGTCAGATAAGTCCTTTCTCTTGTTTCTTCAGTTTTTGGAGTTCAAGTATTGTCTACTTTAGGTCAGTTTTTTAATATAGTGAGGAAATAGACTTTTTTCTGGTAGTTTAGGTGTTGTGGATATACCTTTCCCATTTTTCCTTTCCCTCTTGATATAGAAAATAAAATCTGTGCAGTGTGGAATTATTTAAGAGCATTATAATGTTAAGCAGTTGTTAGGGGGGTTCTAGTTGTTATTACATAAGGTTATTGTTATTGCTATTAGTGATAACTTATCCCACTCTCCCAAACATGAGTGACAAGGCTTCAGGATTTAAAAAATGCAAGATTCTCCCCAACCCAGGATCCTCTTCACTATCTGTATGTTTATCATTTGGAAGTGAAGTGCTCTTCTTGTGCTTTTTTGGGGGGACTAGAGCCCTCTGGGATAACAGCAACAAACTAGTTTTGAAGGGTCTTCTCCCTGCCACTTCTGCTTTGGTCTCTGCTTCCCCTTCTACTAAAACTTCTGGGGACAAGTGTAAGCCATCAAAAGCCAAAAAGAAAGGGAAACAAAGGGAAAAAGAAAAACAAAAAAGACCAAAAGATAAAGAAAAGAAAAGGGTTTGAAAGAGACCTCCCGAACCTTCAAGTCCTGTGGGTCTGTCTGCAAAAATGCCAAAATTGTCAGATCCAATCCTCATTTCACAGACTTTTCAGATCCAGTCTGTTGAATTACCTAGCTCACCTGGCACAATTTCAGAAAGAGTTGACGAAGAAGTTCTCCAAGTCACTCTCAGGTACCTTACCTGTAGATGACCTGAAGACAGTCGATCTGCAGTTAACCACCCTCCAATCCATATCTATTGTGCCCATACAATTGCTATTAAATGTGGTTGATGGCACTTCAAGAACTGCAGGCATCAACATTGCTATACATCGACACACCTGGATGTGCCTCTGTGATTTTGTGGAGAGCTTCAAGGCATCCTTTTTAAATGCCCCCTTTGATGGGTCCACCCAATTTGGACCAAAGGTCAAAGAAATAATCTTGAGAAGTGAACAAGAGGACAAAACACTGTCTGCTGTGAGCATCCAATTTTTTTACACTGCAAAGGACTTTTTCCTGGAATGAAAAGGGTGGAAAGAGGTTCTGGTTCATCAGACTCCAAGGATTCAATGTTGTCTGTCCCTTTTCTTCCTTTACATTCCCTATAATTTGAATCTAAACTTTAAAAGAATATATATATATTATATATATATATATATATATATATATATATATGAATTAGATTTAGGCCTTTCAAGTGGGTAATGTGCGAGGAATTAGACTTACAGATGTGGAGCATCTATATTTGGGCAGGGTCCAAGTAAAAGGCTTTTCTGACCACTGCCACTACATGATGGTCGAATGTGAGATTGTTGTCAACCTATGTACCCAGGCCTAGGTTGTGTGCTTAGGGGGTTGCCGTTGATGTGGTAATCAGTAGGGGCTGTGTTTTGGCCAAATGGTAAGATAATACTTTTTTGCATTTAATTTAAGGCCATGACTTGACATCAGTCATTTGTTGCTATGAGACCCTCTTGTAGGATGTTAACATCATTTGGGGAGTCATTGACAGCACCCAACTTAGTCATCTGCAAACATGGTTAGCCACAGGCCTTTTGTCTTTGCCTGGATCTCTGAGAAGTAGGTACCAAACAGAAGAGGTCCCAGGACAGATCCCTGGGGAACACCACTAGTGACAGGTCTACTGTCAGAGATGGAGGTGCCTATTTTGACCTTGTGGGTTCTATCGGTGAGCCAGAGAGCCACCCACCTGATGAGATAGGGATTTATGCCAAATTATGTTAGCTTTTCGATGATGCCCAAGTGGGGGATTGTGTCAAAGGCTTCGACCAAATCAAAGTAAGCTGCATGCACTGACCTTCCCTCATCCAGGGCCTTGGTTACAGTCTCAAAAAGTCAGCTGGGTTCAACAGGCAAGATCTGCACATGACTGGGTGGGGTCATGTGCTTGGAGATTGTCTCTGTCCTTGTTTATGAGGTCCATAATAATACGCTCCATGGCTTTACAGATCAGACTTGTCAAGCTAATAGACAATAGTTTCCAGGGTCAGTAGTGCCACCACCTTTCTGCAATGAGATAACAATGGCAGTTCTGGAATGAAGCCTGTACTTAAGACTGTGGTAGAATAGGGTGCTCAATGGCGAATGCTGGAGATGGTGCAGAATACAGCATTGGATGCTATCAGATCCCACAGAAGCTGTGTCTTTGCCTTGGATAGGGCCTTCAACACTTGATCTATGGAGATGTGAGGAGCATGACAAGTATTGGGGGTATCAAATGGGCCTTTGAGGAGGAAAGGGGGGTGAAGTTTGTGCTGAACCTATCTGCTAGCAGGTTGGCTAAGTCAACAGGATCAGTGTAAGTGGCACCATTAAGTACTAATTTAGAACAAACCCGGGCTTTGCCATGGAGGTTCCTCACATAAATGAAGAAGGCTTTGTGGTTTCCCTTTGTTTTGGAGGCTAGTTTCGATTCATAATTGGCTTTGGAGGTTTTCACTAGTGATCTAATTTGCTTGTTGAGGCTAAGGAGGGAGTTTTTCCAATTGAGAATTTGTGCCTTCATACCCTTGGACAATAGTTTCTTCCTTTTGTTGCAATGCCTGTTGATAGAGGATGTCTACCAGATAGGTTTGTGTTTCCTTGAGGAGCAGGTTTTAGTTCTGTTGGGTACAGCTGAGTCCATGCAGTTGTACAGGTGCTTGTATACTGTATTGGCGTACTGTTGAGCATAGTTGTCTGCATCCTCTGAGGGACGGTGCTGTGATGCTACTAATACCCTCCCTTAGGAGGTTGTAGTCAGCTTTTGAGAAGTGTTTTAGCCTGGTTATGGCTGAGGGGGTCGGGTGGGGTGGGATAAAAACTTTGAATAGGATCTCACCAGAGAAAATCATACTATGGGATTGGTGCAGCAGTCACCCATCTTGGTGAGAACCAAGTCCCTAATGTTATCTCCCCTTGTGGGAGATGAGACGAGCTGGTCTAGTATGTTAGAACTGATGAAGTCAAGGAATCATTCAGTGAGTGCATTAGTGCAGGATTAGTTCATCCAGTCTATGGTGGGGTAGTTGAAGTCACCAGGGATCAGGGTGTTAGGGTGTACCTTGTTGGAGTTAAGTAGGTCCAAGTAGGAGGAGTGGGTGTCCTGAGTCATGGAGGGGGGTATATAGCTGGCTATAACTTGGATGGGTGTCTTGTCAACTGTCAGTTGCACCTGGAGGAGTTCTAGTGCATCATGTTGGCAAACCAATCTGGAGGTGTGCTTGTCTTTAATAAAGATACATACTCCACCACCCTTAGTCTTCCCAACCTCATTTTGAGGATGGAATGTGTGGAATGAGGTATAGCCTGGTAAGGCAGGGGTGCTCTCCATAGCCTTGAACCAAGTTTCTGTGACTGCACAGATGTCGGCATCATCCAGTGTGAGGAGAGCCTCCAGTGAGTGCATTTTCAGGTTAAGGCTCCTAGCGTTAAGCAGCATGACCTTCAATTTGTTTTTTGACAGATCTTTTATGTTGGAAGATTTGTCTTTGGGACATTGCCTAAAAAAGGCACAATGAAGAAGGCAAGAGCCTTGGCCAGAATCCCAGGGGTGACAGGTGGAGGCCATCTCTTGCAAAGAATTGTGGCCTGTCAGCCATGTCATCCCAGGCAAACAGATACTAGATCCCCTTGGAATGACACCAGAAACTAAGCCAGTTGTTGAATTTGATTTACTTCTCGTTGGTATTGTGGTATCTTTCTTTGTAAAGATAGGATGCTGCTTAGGGCTAGGGTCATACCTGTCTGGGACACATAGTCTGAGAGCTCAATCATGTCTCCCTTCATATAGTCCAGGGAGGTACATCCCAAGTCATTGACACCAACCTGGACAATGATAGAGTCATACTTGTACCTGCTGTGGAGAGATATAAGTGCATGCGTGATGTGGCTTCTGACAGACAACTGACCATGACCTTCTCCTTCCCAAGCCTGGTGAGGGGGACATCAGTGTGTCTCACAAATGAGTCGCCAATGACTAGTATGTCTAGTTTATTGTTATGCCTTATGGGTGGTTTACTGTTACAACTTGTGAGCTGTGTTTGTGAGACACTGGTGTTTTGTCCGCTGTCTATGTGTTTGGTGTTGTGTGAGGAATGTTTGTGAGTATGTTTTGAAGGCCTCTGCTGTTTCGGTAAGATTTTACTGAGGACCTCTGCATAGGTGGGTATGTGTTGTGCTTGGCTATGCGATGTGGGTGGTGTGGTGTTTGTGCTGGCTATCTCCTCTTTGTCAGGAGTACTGACTGTGGCGAGAGAGAGCATGGATTCCAGGTTACTGATGTAAGTGTACTTATCGCAAGTAGAAGAATTATGTGCTAGGAGAGGAAGGCTGTCAGTGGACATGAGGCAGTTGCTACACTGTCTCAGTATGCCCAGGCAGGCAGGCAGGTGAAACTGATGGGAACTGTCCAGACATAGTGTTCTGAAAACTTGGACGGACTTATGGAGAGAGTGTTTTGATAAGGGTTTGTCCACAAGAGTGTAGGCCACAAAAACCTTCTTAAATGTAAAATAACTGGCCTGAAGCCCAAGTCCTAAACCCAAAACTAAGAGGCTTAGAATAACAGACAAATTTAATCAGACTACTAACAAACAGTAATGTTCATCAACAGCACAGATTCTGTTTGCTTTGCACTAAGAACATCAGAAAGACTAATTGCATCCTTCACCCCAGTAAAATCTGGTAAAGGAGTGCTATAAGTAACTCTTTCTTGTTGGCTATCCCAGTGTATTTTGGATGTGTATAAGGAAAAGGGACTGCCTTTCCCTGGCACTTCTAAGGCTCATTCTACTAGATCAGTTGTTACTTCAAGTGCCTTTTTGTCTGATGTACCAACTGATGACATTTCTGCTGCAGGCACTTGGTCTAATGTCCATACCTTCATAGACATTACAAATTGGATTCACAGTCTAGGTCCATCGCATTCTTTAGGTCAACCATCCTCCAGAATATCCTTTTTTGAGACCTCCCAAGATTTGTGGTAGCTTGGGAATTTGTACCATTTTTTGAGAATGGACAATACAGATGCAAACTTTATGTAATTGCCATAATGATAGATCCATGTTGTCTGCTTCCATGGTCCTCAATTTCTCTCCCTCCCTTTGTCCTTCCAACTGCTATATTCCCATATTCCCTTTATCTGGAGTAACTGCACTGACTTATTTATGGCCTTGTAATGTATACTTCAGTTCCTGTTTTCAAGCAATTCATTGGACTTATTTGCATTATATATCTATGTATGGTTCTCTGGAGAAAGTGTAATGCTTCTTGTTATAGGAAATAGACAAGCTCAATCTTAGGTAATTTGGTACAAGTAGGGTATTATGCATAAGGAAAGGAGCCTAAGCCTTGGATCCAAAGTCTGAGAGTGGCTGAAGCAGATCTGATCAGATCCAACGTACCCATTCATTAAGGAATGCAGAAGCAGACAGTATGGATCTATCATTATAGTAAGTACATATTTTTGATCTGATGTTGTAAATTTTCATTCTGTCCTCAAGTGATGGGTTTGGATCCGATCCCTCGGATATGACTCATCCACTTCTAAAGCTCATGGCAACCAAAAAATTCAAGCTTCTTCCTTACCCATAATGCACCAACCCTTAGTACCTCAGATCTCATTTGACGCTTTTAGCAAAAGACGTGGTAAACAGTCACTCTCGAGTGTTTGTTTTAAGATAAGTCTAAATTTCTATCTTTTTTATTAAAAAAACTTTGAAATCTTTAGCTTTTAGTTTTTCCTTGCCTTTCCTATATTGTTATTTCTGTTTTAAGTATTTCTTGAATACTATAATTAGTATTCTTTCCTCTACTAACCTACAGTAATTGCAATTCTTCCTACCACTGTTGATAGTTTCATTTTCTTTTCTTTCCCTGTGTCCCAAAAGTTAAGGTAGTTAAATTTTTAGTACAGATATTTTTTTTGAATATGGTAGAGAAAGGGCCTGTGGGCTTTAAAAAATTTTCAAAATGCAGACATAAGATTCGGTTATGGGATTCACATACCTTAAGTGTGTACTGTTTAGGGCCTCTTCATTTATAGGATTACTGTTCAATATGTCATGCGTACAATCCCAGTGCACTGGTTGAACACAAAAATAAATTAATCTTGAAAGGACTCTTACCCTCTTCTTTCAAAGAGGCTATATCTGGTGATAGGTCCCCCAAATTAAATACATGGTCTCCAAAGCCTTCCTCCTTGTCTTCAGCTTTAGAGTCTTACCAAAAACAGATTAAGACAGATCTGACTTCAACCTCAGATCCAAAAAAACTAAAATCATCTGATCTGATGCCCTCGGATCCAAAGAAACAAAAGTTGATAGATATTCCTTCATTTGACCTGAGAAAATCTTCATTGGACCCAGCTGTTGCCAGTCCATGTAAATTTATTGTACTACCAAGGACTAAATATTCACCATTACTGGATACAGTACCCTCAAAGGTACCCTCCCCTCTTTGGAAAGACCCACATCTCTTTCAGTCTTGTCTGCTCATTCTTCAAGGAGCCTGCCTTACAGAAGAAGATGTGGAACGAGTAGTGAGAAAAATCCTCTCAGTGCAGGGTCAAATGGGTGTCCCCTCGGTTCCTACCCTTCTGGGTCAGGAGGTCTGTCCCACTACTACACCCCCCACTACAAGTTCCTCCTCTGACTACTTCAGTGGTCTCAGAGTCTATGAATCCTAGCTGTCCAGATCTGAAGATTACTGTATCCTCATATCCTAAGCTTACCCAGAGTGCTCCGATCACATTGGATCTGGAGACCTCTCAGAGCTGAAGCTTCCCTGTAGTATTTGAGGTGTTGCAGTTGTCTTAGAGGCCTTTGGAGTCATCTGTGTGCCTTGGATCCATGGCATTGGACAGCTCGACTCTGGCTTCCACCTTGGGGATTTTTCCTTTAGAGCAGGGGAGGGCCACAGTCCCGAAGTTTGCCTTTTCAGGGGCAATCTGCTTTCGAGGTTGTGAGAGAGTTTTCTTTGCCTTGATAGAAAAGATGGCTCCAACCCCCCCAGATCCTACATCTTCAACTCTGATATCTCAGCATTCAGAGTCTCACCAAATCTTTCCACACGGACAGCCAGTACCAGGACCCCAGGCTCCCCAAAGGGAATTTTGATTTCTTATTCTGATAATGGGTGGGTTTGACATAATGATTAAGGTCTTTACTTAATAAACACAAGGTACAGGATTTGATTCTGTCTTGGGTTGTTGGCTAGGCTTAAAATGGCATTTGAGAGCAATTATCCTAGTATTCACTTATGAATCTATGACTCTTTCAGGGGCAATAGGTGCTGATTTCAGTGTCTGCTTGAACCATCACCCTTGGGAACATGGGATGAACTTGGCTAGGGTCGTAGATGCCCTAGGGCTGTTAGCCTAGTAACCTCCTATGATACCTCTCCAAATCATCACACTGAGGAAGTCCCTAAAAAGAAGACATGCAAGCGGAAGCACCTAGAATCACTAGAGGAGTCCATCACAGAAGATTTGGATTTCAATAAAGGTGAAGTCTCCATAGTCACCTCCTGAAGATGTCTCAT
Source organism: Protopterus annectens (assembly GCF_019279795.1). Classification (NCBI taxonomy): domain Eukaryota; kingdom Metazoa; phylum Chordata; order Ceratodontiformes; family Protopteridae; genus Protopterus; species Protopterus annectens. Next base: position 804,550,694 of record NC_056734.1, read on the forward strand.
TTGGAGAAATCCTTGAAATCATTAAACAGAGAGGTGGTTGGATGCCAGCAGCTTTTCATCTGAGGAGTCCGTATTCCTGAAGGCCTTCGGCACTGGCCAGTCTACCTCCTGGGTGACTCCACCCACCAATGAGCTCATTGAGTTGATCTCTCGGTGGGCATGGAAGGAACCCAACACCACTGAACCTATACCTCAAAGACCAGATAAGATTATGGCACCACCAGTGGACAAGCAGTTTTGGGAAAAGGTGTGCCTATTGATGCCATGGTCATAGCGGTGGCCACCAAAAAGGAACTTACTGAGGAGAGTTCCACTGTCCATCCCCCAACAGGGAGTCATGAGTAATGGACAGATTTGGGATGCATGTCTATGCTTCAGCAACCTTCGCTTTAAGGTTTCTAAATTATTTAATACACTTTAGAAGACTTTGGAGGGATTTGATTAAGGAGTCATTGAATACCCTCTCAGGAGCTGTTTCTGAAGAAGTTCAGTTATCTGTAAATTTTCTGTTGGCTAGCCTGCAATCCATTTCTAATTATTCCATGAGGTTGGTTTTGCATGTAGTAGAAGGAACCTCAAGGGCAATGGGTTCAGGCGTTTCCATTAGGAAGCATGCCTGGATGCACTTGTCTGATTTTACACAGTCCTTCAAGTCCTTATTCGTCAATACTCCCTTTGACAGCACATCCTTGTTTGGCCCCAAGGTGAAGGACACACTATCCAGGTGTGAAAAGGAATGAAATACCCTGTCTGCCATGGGTGTATATTTTTGATCCCTCAAAGATCCTTTTCTAGGAATCAAAGAGGTGAAAGAAAGATGTTGTTCAAAAAGTCTCAGGGTCCATGCCAAAACACACATAGAGGAGGAGGATCCTCCAGAGGCAGAGGAAGGAATTCTAATGGACAACGACACCCCCATGGCAGAGGTGGCCTGCAAAACTAGGGGTCCAGAGAATCTTTCTTTGACAGACCCTACCAGTGCTCCTGAAAGTAGGCCCAATTGCCCACCCCTGGAGGCAGTCAAGGGACATGTATTCCTGCACCAGAAAGTCTGGCTAGACTTAACAAAAGCTACTTGGGTGCAGAGAATTATTTTCAGAAGCGATATAATTCCCTTTTCCTTTCCTCCTCCAAACTTGAGAAAACTTCCCGATGTTCCACCCAATCATAGAACAAGTAGCAATTCAAATTCAAATGCTACTAGAAAAATGAGTCATCCAAGAGGTCCCACCAGACCAGATGGAATTCACAACTCACTCAAAGGTCTTTGTACTGCCAAATAAAACAGGAGACTAGAGACCAATTTTGGATCTCAGTATCTTAAACAAGTCAGTTCGACGAATCAAGTTTTGGATGGTTATGGTTCAGTCCATTATTCCATTCCTGGGCAAGGACAACTGGATATGCTCAATAGACCTTCAAGATGCATAGTATCATATAAAGATGAACAGATGATTCAGAAGGTATTTACAGTTTTGGCTGGGAGCCAGTCAGTACCAATTCAGAGTTCTGCCCTTTGGTCTCACCACAATCTCCAAAGTGTTTTCCAAGTGCATGACAGTAGCAGCAACTTACTGGTCTACTGGTTGTTTCCATATGTAGACAACTGGCTCATTTCCGCTCCAACCAGGCATCAATTGATAAGGGAAAGAGACCATGTTCTCCAAATGTGCTTTTTTCTGGTGATAACCATAAAATATGAAAAGTCCCAACTAGAACCAACTCAGACTCTAGAATTCATAGGAGCAGACCTCAACAAAACATCAACTACAGTTTCACTACTGCCCTCAAGAGTTCAGACCATAAGGTCTCAGGTCAGAAAAATAATCTGCAGTACCAAAGTTTCAGCCCGGCTGGTCCTTCAAGCTCTGGGATCAATGGCAACTATGATATCTCTATTACCTTTAGACAGATTTTACATGAGAACTCTTCATTAGGCTTACTTTATCAACCTATGTCTTGTTAGATACAAATCACACAAACATGCAAGAGAGATCTCAGGTGGTGGATTCAGTCAGATCAGATTCTACAAGGCCATTTGTTTATTCCCACTCAGCCCAAGGCCCTAGTGACTGTGGAGTCCCTCCTCTGGGCCAGTGATCAAGGAATCTCAATCCTCACCACTGACACTGGTGAGAGATGTTCACTTGGAACAGAAATAGATACACACAGTATTTTCAGATGCAGCTCCTGCACCAAGCACAATTTCCCCTAAGAACACACAGGGAACACACTCTTATCCTGTGGCTAGACTCCATCTCTCTCTCTCTCTGTCTCTCTCCATAGGCCCCCAAATAAGACTCCACTAACATAGCTGTAGAGTTGAGTCCTCAGCTGAGTGTTTCAAGCCAAGGCCTCCGCCACCCTTTCTGTGAAACCAGTGCTCTGTGTCCCTGCTCCAAGTAGCTGTCACACACACACACACACACACACACACACACACACACACACACACACACACACACACACACACACACACACACACACACACACACACACCTAGGAAAGGCTGGCACAGATTTGCCAGCTATGCACCCTTTCTGCCTAGACTATAAAGTAGATTCACTGCTCCAGCCAACTACTTTAAGGTTGTTACAATGGTACCCAATTATAATGAGTGAAATTAATACTAATACCAATGGTAATGTTGACCAAACCGCAGTGGCTTCAGGAGTGGCCACAGTGTCACCAAATAAATATAAGTACTCTCAAAGGTTAAAATATTCTCTAAAAGACCAGCCACACTGAAAAGTTTAAACATATTTAATAATTAAAAAGGCACATGAAAATACTAAATATCTATTTACAATAAACACCAGAGTTACAGCCACAGGAAATATTAAAAATAATACTGGTGGAAAGATTCACACAGTTACAGAAAAACAATATTTAACTAATCTCACTATATTTTCCTGACTGATGTAAAGAATCACTTTTCCCTAGTTCATTTACTAGAGCAAGGCAAAATGACATAGGTGAGGGGTCCTTCTTTGTCATGTTTCACAAGCAGACTGCTCTGAGACTTCTGTCTCATCTAGTATTAAAACATTATTTCAGTGCTGGATTACAGAATGATATCACACACATCTGGTCATCTGACTCTTGGTTCATACACTATCCCCTTTACTAGAAACTGGACCAGAATCTAGCACATATGTCATAATACACACACAGAGCATTGCTAAGATGTGGTATAGCATATTAAAGCTATAAGACCCTTTCAGAAGCTTCCACCTTTCCAGGGTAACAATTAGTTCACTCCTAAGGACAATACAATAGGATTCCTAGTCCTGGTTTTCACAGACATTTTGTCTCTGGCTGCAATCAGAACTGTAAGATACAATCTTTATGGTCTAAACCAGGTAATTTAATTTCAGACTATTTTTCAATGTTAGCTGGACTGAGATTGACCTCTTCTCAGCCAGTATCCTCTGTTACAATATATTCACTTTAATAGTTACATTACAGTCTGAAATACAGGTATAGTGGTAAGTGCTTAAGTTAGGTTTAAAATCACCAAACTTATTCAGACACCATTTAACAAGCATTTATTTAAGCAAACTAAATTGAAAGTGTATGACAGAATTACGTTCTTTATCACTAGAAATATCTTGTTATGTATAAATTCAAATGGTAGATGGATGTAATGCAACATTAATAGTGATGTGAATGTCTCTTTAAGGAACATGTATTTTTTAAACTCGTAGGTTCCTGGATTTTTAAATGAATCATGCGAGGGTGTTTACTTGATTTCATGGCTGCTGGTAGTTATGGCACTGCTATAAATGGTTGGGTATGTTTCTTCAATGGTATCTGAAGACGTTTGGTGATTTTAAACCTGATGAAAGTGCTTACCAATAAACGGTATTTTACTGGAATTAGCACCTGTGGTTCCATTCCTTTGCTGCTATTTTGCTCTTCTGGTTGGTGAAATTTTGTTTTTTTCCTGGTTATACAGGCATATTTCTTTTCTGTCCAGTAGGACCAACTTTTGGTACATTTTTTACACAAGCAGCTTTACAAATAAATTTTCAGCACAAGCAGTTGTACAAATCAGTTTGATATACAAATGACATATAATTATTTACAAAACTCTAGCTAGCTATGTTGGCATATGTTATACATCCACTGCCCTACTTCTCCTGGCATAGCTGGCAATACCTCACATCATCACAGTGACTAAGGATACTTTTCAGATAGGGTGGGGGAGCATTTTCTGTGAAAACAATTCCGGGCACTTGGTCCCCCAAAGAGGCCAACTTGCATATCAATGTCCTAGAGATGAAAGCAGTGTTTTTAGCATTGCAGACATTCCAGGATACTCTCCCCTTAGGGACTATTGCAATACAAACAGACAATATGTCAGTAGTTTGGTACATCAACAAACAAGGAGGGACCAAATCCTACCCCTTTTGTCGAGAAGCTCTCAAACTGTGGCAATGAGTGATTTCATCCAACCGCTTTCTCATAGCAATGCACATTCTGGGGGAATCCAGTGTGATAGTAAAGAAACTGAGGAGGTGCATTTTTTTACCCCATGAATGGTCCCTAAACAAGAACAGGATGGAAATGATTTTCCATCAGTGGGGCCAACCTTGCTGCTGTATTTTTGACTGTCCCCTAAACAACAAATGAAGTAGCTACTTTGCCATACTCCCCAACTAAGGGGGAATCACTGAGGGATGCTCTACTTCACAATTGGCCGTCGGTCTACTTTATGCCTTTCCACCAATCCCATTGATTTCCAAATTCTTACAGAAAGCTACCATGTTAAAGAGCAAAGTCATCCTCATTGCACCTTACTGACCTCGACAGATTTAGTTCCCCTTCCTTTGGCCTTACTTGCTTCACCAACCTTGGATTCTGGATCCAACTCCAGACCTCCTGTATCACCTGACAGGCATGATTCATCCAGACATAACCAACCATGTAAAGTTGTTCAGTCTCGCCATTCATTCTTCATTGATGGGTTCGGAGCCGATCTTCGGCTCCGACATGGCCGACTAGCAAACTCAAAGTTTTCCAGTAGCTTGAGACCCAACCCCTTATCTGACAATGCACTGTTGGAATTACCTCAGATCTAGTTTGCCGCAGCACGGATCTCTTGGTTTCCAGTGTTGCTCGAGACTGTTATTGGGAGTTTTCAACTTTCAGCAAGTTTTCTATTTCAATTTTATATCTTTTACTATTATAACTATATAATATTATCTAGTTAGCAGTTGTTTTCTGTTTTTCTCCCCTTTCCCAGTAAAAATCTTCTGATTGCCTTAGGCCTTTTCTTATAGTTGTTAGATAGAGTTGCCCTTTTGGGCTTTTTGATATTGGATTGCTATAATCCTCTCTAACTTTATATCGCTAATTAGTTTTGTTACTAATTGCCTTTTTGAGCTGTATGTACTGTATCTAGTTAATTAGATTAATCCTCTCTAACTTTAACTGTCTTATATAGTTAAATAGTGTGTTTTTTCTTTTGATTTTGTGAATAGTAGTTAGTACTATGTCTGAAGAAAAGGAAAAGCATCCAAAGTCTGGGTTTAAAAAATGCCCAGACTGCGGACAAAAGATGTCTGTTATGGATGCCCATGTGAAGTGTGTAAACTGTTTGGGTGAGGTGCACCTGCAGAAGTCATGTAGTATCTGCCACTCCTTTTCTACTAGAGTGCTTGCAGAAAGGAAGAGGAAGTTAATTGATATGGGTATTATCAAACACCCTTTCTCAGAGGCATTGTCTGACCAGGATGGGGCAAGAAAATCATCCAAATCTTCCTCAGAATTCAGGACAAAGAAAGGAAAAAAGTCAGGAAGTGTTGTGACTTCAGCTCCACTGACTTCGGAGCCGACAGTCTGTTCTTTTCGGGACACTGCTCTGGAACTGGTTGCCAAAAAACCTCCCTCTCTACTGCTCCAATCAGCTCCATCTATTCAGTCCTCCAGGTCTTCTGTTAGCCTGTCCGATCTGGATATGGATCGGCTGGTTCAGAAACTCTTAAAAGCACCAGGCCTAGCCAAAATGCTGTTGGCTCAGACCCAACCGTTGGAACTGAAGATCATTACTCTTGAATTGTCTGCTCCTTCTCCAAGCCATACCAGACCTTCGGAGCCGGAGGAGGCCGACTTGATGATTGTGGATCCTTTGGAGCTGACACCTGCTCCAGTGTCATCGGCTCCACCTGCTCTGATGTTCTCTGTGCCGACCGGGGACTCTAGGAGCTGACACTCTCTAGTCGTGTCCGGGGAGGATAGTCGCACCAACTTGTCGGTGCTGACTCTTTCTCTCGGGGATTTTGCTCGGGTGAGCTCAGCTCCTTCCTCAGGCTCGGAGCCCATGGCTTCGGTGCGGGAGAGGATTGCGGCTCCTTCTGATCTTTCGACTCCTTCTCATCGGAGCCATGGTGCATTCGAAGCCATGAGGTGAATGTTGTCTCCTAAAACTTCCTCATCTTAAGGTCTGGCCTCTTCCTCCCCTAAAGTGCCTGTGTCAGTTTCTGTTTCCTCCGGTCATCCCAAGCATAGAGACCCAAAGCCTCAGGTAGCCCCACAGGGCACTCCCTGCTCTTCTGAGACCTCTCCAGAAGTTCCCCCTGAAGAAGTCCCAAGGAAGAGATTATGCAAGAGGAGGCATTTGGACTCCCCACAGGAGTCTCTAACATCAGACACTGACTTGGATGAATCAGAAGGGTCCCCTAGATCCCCCTCTGAGGACATCTCCTTTGCGGAGAGTCTTGAAATTCTTAGGTAGAGGGGTGATTGGCAGTCCATGTGCCCTACTGCGGATGAGTCAGTTCTCCTGAAGGCATTCGGGTCTCAACCTTCCACCTCTTGGGTGTCTCTGCCTTGCGATGAGCTTATGGGTTTGGTTTCTCGTAGGGCATGGGAGTCACCAGAATCTATGGAACCTGTTCCTAGGAGGCCCAATAAGTTTATTTCTGCACCCATAGATAAGTCCTTTTTGACCAAGGGAGGCCCTGTTGATGCCATGGTGGTGGCGGCAGCCACAAAAAAGGAAATGTCTGAGACTTCCTCATCTATCCATCTTCCTAACAGAGAATCTATGGATAGATATGGGAAACCCATGTTTAGTTCAGCGACTTTCTCACTCAGATCATTGAATTACTTGACTCATTTTACCAGACTGCAGAGAGATCTCCTTAAGGAGTTGGGAGATACTCTTCAGGGTGCTGTTGCTACGAGTGTATCTGACAAAGTTGCCACCCAGCTCACTACCCTTAATTCGATAGTTAACTCATCCATGCATCTCGATTCTTATGCAGCTGATGGTTTGAGTAGAGCTGTAGCTACAGGAATTGCTCTTCGTAGGCATGCCTGGATGCGACTGTGTTCCTTCGCGGAACTCTTCAAGTCTTCCTTTATGAAAACCCCATTTGACGGCTCATCCTTGTTTGGGCCAAAGGTGAAGGATACGTTGACCAGGTGTGAACAAGAAGGAAAGACTCTGTCTGTCGTCGGAGTCCATTTTTCCACCCCCACTCGACCCTTTCCTAAAGGTCAGGGGGTTGGAAAGGTGTGGTTCCGGAAAGTCCAAGGAGCCTTTCAAGATGCACGTGGAGAGCCCTCCTCCAGAGGCAGAGGAGGGGGTTACAATGGAAGACATCACCCTCGCGGCAGAGGGGGTCTGCAACACCAGGGTGACAGAGATCACTTCTCTGGTCAGTCATAACAGCGCTCCTGAAGGGAGGCCCGGCTGTCCTACTCTGGACGCAGTTGGTGGTCACTTGGATTTGCACCCAGAAGCCTGGCTAGATATAACAAACGACATCTGGGTGCAAAGTATAATTTCCAGAGGGTATTTCATACCATTCTCCACCCAGCCCCTTCCCGTCAAAAATATCCCGGATGTTTCACCGAGTCACAGGGAACAAGCAACAATAGAGGTACGCTGATTCCTAGAAAAAAAAGTCAACCAATCAGTCCCGGCCAACCAAACAGGATTCAGAACTTACTCAAGATTCTTTTTGGTTCCAAAGAAAACGGGACTGGAGACCCATTTTGGATCTCAGCAGAGTCCACCAATTTGTGAGGAAAGAGAAGTTCCGAATGGTCACGCTACAGTCCATACTTCCCTTTTTAGGGAAGGACAATTGGATGTGCTCGATCAATCTCAGGGATGTGAACTACCACATAAAGATGGCCAAACCATCCAGGTATCACCTGCATTTCCAGCTTGGAGCCAATCATTATCAATTCCGAGCTCTGCCCTTTGGTCTCACTACAGCCACCAGAGTTTTCACCAAGTGCATGGCAGTAGTCACGGCTCACCTGAGGCGTCTAGGATTCCAGGTGTTTCCGTACCTGGACAACTTGCTCCTTACCTCCACCACCAGGCATCAACTTTTTCAAGCGAGAGAGGCTACTCTGACACTCTGCGATCGGCTAGGCATTACAGTCAACTTCGAAAAGTCTGCCTTGTTGTCATCTCAGCATATCATTTTTATAGGGACAGAATTAGACACGTCAACCACCACTCTCTGTCTTCCACCAGAAAGGATTTGTATTTTTCATCAACACATCATGTCCTTGGTATCAAAGAACAGAGCACCGGCTGCAGAGGTATTGAAAGTACTAGGATTGATGGCAGCAGCAATCTTGGCAATCTCGTTAGCAAGGATCCATATGAGAATCCTTCAATGGCTTCTATTCACGCAATGGTCTTACCAAGAACTTCCAATGAATCACACGATCCTGATAACGAATTCCTTCAAGAAGGATCTTCAGTGGTGGTTGATGTCTCTTCATGTCACAATAGGACGTCCTTTCATGCTACCCCCTCCAGTTCCACTGTGACCATGGACGCTTCCGTGATAGGTTAGGGAGGGGGGCTTTTTCAGGGAAAGACTGACCAAGGCACATGGGCAGATCAAGAATCACATCTGCATATCAGTGTTCTGGAGATGAAAGCAGTACTTCTAGTGTTGCAATAATTTCAGGACTCTCTTCCTCTAGGGACATTTGCAATACAGACAGACAACATGTCATTGGTCTGGTATCTGAACAAGCAAGGCGGGACCAAGTCTTATCCCCTTTGCCGAGAAGCCCTCAGAGTATGGCAGTGGGCAGTGTCATCCCAGTGCTTTCTGTTAGCAATGCACATCCCGGGCAAATCCAACGTCATAGCAGACAGACTGAGGAGGGCAGTTTTATTGCCCCACGAATGGTCCCTCAAACAAGAGATTGCGGACAGGATTTTCTGCAAATGGGGTCAGCCTTCCTGCGACCTGTTTGCCGGTCATATCAACAACAAATGCAGAAGCTATTTTGCCCTGATTCCCACGCCAGGTCACTCCCCGAGGGAAGCTCTTGTCCACGATTGCCCTCCGGGTCTCCTCTACGCATTTCCCCCAATTCCTCTGATACCCAGATTTTTACAGAAAGCAAAGTCACTGGGACGGACAATCATCCTTATAGCCCCTCATTGGCCTCGGCAGATTTGGTTTCCGTTTCTTTACCATCACATTCTAGAAGACCCATGGATCCTGGACCCAGTTCCTGACTTATTGACATATCCGTCAGGGTATCTTCATCCATCATTGCAGACACTGAAGCTAACCACTTGGCTGCTCCAATTCCCCACATAGCCAGGCTTTATAATCTTTCCCATGACACCAGTCAAATTTTGTTGGCTTCACATAAGCCTTCCACTAGAAAATTGTATTGTAGTAAGTGGAAGAGATTTTCCATTTGGACTTCCTCCCATAACATTGACCCTTACCAAGCCCCATTGTCTTCTATTTTACAATTCTTGACAGAAATTTTCAACAAAGGAGCAGCGGCTGCTACGGTGCATGTACAACTAGCTGCTATATCTAATTTCCATCTAGGGATCGATGTATTGAATATTATGGCTCACCAATTGTCTAAGACTTTCTAAAAGGTTCCTTTCACATGAGGCCTCCAGTGAAGACACCTTATTCTCCCTGGAATTTTGAATTTTATGTTATCTCGCATTATTCTTCCTCCTTCTGAGCCTGCATCATCTTGTGAACTAAAATTTCTATCGTGGAAAACTATCTTCCTAGTAGCCATCTCTTCAGCCCGCAGAGTGTCAGAGCTCCAAGCCCTATCCATCAAGCCTCCTTATATGGTCTTTCATGCTGATAGAGTATCTCTCGGGACAAATTCATCCTTTTTGCCTAAAGTATGTTCTGAGATTAACATCAATCAAGTCATTGAGTTGCCCATTTTCTTCCAACAAATTGGAATATATGTTGCACAAACTCAATGTTCACAGACAACTTAGATTGTATTTAGACAGAACAAAAGACATTAGAAAATCAGATCAGCTTTTTGTGTCTTTTTCTGAGGCCAGGAAAGGTAAACCAGTTGCCAAAACAACTCTGTCTAAGTGGCTGTCGGATTGTATCACTTACACATATTCTTGACATAACATGCCCTTCTCTAGTAAGGTGAAGGCTCATTCAACCAGAGCAGTTTCTACCTCTTCAGCTTTTCAAGCCAATTTACCTTTGGACAACACCTGTGTGGCAGCCACATGGTCTCAAACTCACACTTTTATAACTCATTACAAAGTGGATAATGCCTCCAGGGACAGGGCTTCATTTGGTTCTACGGTTCTGAAGAGTGTACTTCCGTGAGCCACCCAAGATCAGGGTGCTAGGGATGCTACCCATCAGTGAAGAATGAACGGCGAGATTGAACAACTTCACATAAAGACGTTATGTACTCACCATAACGTTCCATGTGAGTTGTTCCATCTCACCTTCATTCTCATGTCCCTCCCTCCTTCCCCCTCCTGGCTGGCAATTGACCTGGAGGCTGTCTTCATCCTGGTTTTTCAATGTGTTTTCATTGCTAGGCAGAATAATTATTGTACTTCTATATGGTACGCAGCAAACAAGATCTGAGGTAATTCCAGCAGTGCACTGTGGGATAAGGGGTTGGGTCTCGAGCTACTGGAAAACTTTGAGCTTGCTAGTCGGCCGTGTCGGAGCCGAGGATCGGCTCTGAACCCATCAGTGAAGAATGAAGGTGAGACAGAACAACTCACATGGAACGTTATGGTGAGTACATAATTTCTTTTTAGTCTGACTGCCTGGCTTCTCCACTTCCATTAATAGTCAGACAGCCTATGCCGTCTTCTCCTGTCTGTCATATACTTTCACCTTCCAATGAACCATCTACCCGAAATCTCTATTCCAGCAAATGGAGAGGTTTGTTTACTGGGCTCATCAAAATAATATTGATCCCTTTTCAGCCCCAATACATACCATCCTGGAATTTCTGACACATCTTTTTAAAGAAGGAGCTGGTGCATCTACAGTTAAAGTTCATTTAGCAGCAATACCAAATGTTCACATTGGTTTCAATGGTTCTGCTGTAGCATTTTATAAATTGAGCAAGGCCTTCTTGAAAGGCACTCTTCTTCTAAGACCCCTCTTTTAAAGATCCTGCTCCCCCATGGGACCTGAATCTGGTACTACAGGCTGTAACTCAGTCCCCTTTCGAACCAGCAGTTACATGTGAACTGAAATACCTTTCTTGGAAAATAATTTTTCTGGTAGCTATTACCTCTGCCAGACGAATTTCTGAGATTCAAGCATTGTCTTCTAAACCACCATACTTGATGTTATGTAAGGATAGAGTTTCATTAACAAGTAATGCAACATTTCTTCCTAAGGTGGTGTCAGAATCTAATATCAATCAGTACCTTAATTTACTAGTATATCCACAGAAAATTACATTTTTACCTACATAAAACAAAAGATTTCAGAAAAACTGACCAGTTGTTTTTTTCATTTGCGGAAGTCAGCTTGGGAAAACCAGTTACCAAAGTTATGTTATCTAGGTGGCTAACTGATTGTATTTTATTTGTTTATAAGAAATTGGGCATTACTCTACCAAAAACACTACAAGGTCATTCAACTGGATCTGTAACCACCTCTTTAGTGTTTCAGTCCAGAATTTCCATGCATGATATATGTGCAGCAGCACCTTGGGCTACTCCCCAAACCTTTATTACCCATTACAAATTGGATCTGGTCTCTAGAAGTAGAGCATCATTTGCTTCAGTGGTGCTCAGGCATAAACTTTCTTGAGTCCACCCTGGATTTTAGATAGCTGGGGACTCCATCCCATCAGTTGAAGATACAAGGAAAATTGACATCAGATAAAGACGTTATTTGCTCACCATAACGTTCCATCTGTGTTGTCCATTTTCATTCTCCCTCAACTCCCCACCCACAAACCCCCATCCTGTATAAGTTTCTGGAAGAATGAGTAGTTACAAGATATAACTGTCCTTTATATTGAGCTCCAGATAGAGTCTTCTTCCTATTTCACTATAAATATTTACTTTCTTCTAAAGTCAGCAAACAAGATCTGAGGTACTTAGGGTTGGTGCATTATGGGTAGGGGAGAAGGTTGAGAGTTTTTTGATTGCAAGAGCTTTAGTAGTGGCCAAGTCAGATCCGAGGGATCAGATCCAAACCCATCAAGTGAGGAAGAAAGAAATCGGGCAACACAAATGGAACTTTATGGTGAGTACATAACTTCTTTATGTGTTGTTGTCAGTCTTGCCTTTATTCTCACTGATCGTGGGCCTCCTTCCCTACCTACCTATAATGCAGTTCCCTTACTTCCCTCAGATCTCATTTGCCACGCTGCTAGAAGGACCTTCAAGCAAGCTCTGGACTAATTTTCTTTTGATATTTTATACTTTTATCATATTCTTTCTGTTTAAAATTTTATCTATATTGTTAGTAGTAGTTTAGTACCTTCTCTATTTATTTTATAGTCCTTTTTTTAGTAGTTGTATTTTGGCTGTTCCCTTTTCGTTATAGTCTGTTTAATTTAGAGAACATCTAAATCCACATGTTTGAGTTAGAGAGTGTTCCTTTCCCTTTTTCTCATTTTATCCCTTTACAGTAGCATTTCAGTTAGAGGATAACCATTCATTTAAGTTAGAGAACGGTTGACAAAGTCCATTTAAGTTAGAATACTTTGCCTTCCCTTTTACTGTATCTCTGCTTGTGTAAAAAAAAAAAACACTATTTTACTTTGTTTCTTCTAGTTTATAATATCCATATCCATGCATAATATCGAGGGGATATATTATTCCCTTCTCTTTTCCCATAACCGTCAACAAATTCATTCTAGATGTTCCACCCAGTCAAGAGGAACAAGCAACATTAGAAATTCTAAAGTTGCTCATAAAATGAGTCATCGAAGAAGTCTCTGCAGACCAGAGAGGATCGGAAACTTACTCAACATTCTTTTTAGTTCTAAAGAGAACAGGGGACTGGAGACCAATATTGGATTTCAGCAAACTCGACAAATTGGTGAAGAAAACCAAGTTCCCGATGGTGACACTGCAGTCGATACTTCCATTCATGGAAAAACACAACTGGATGTGCTCTATAGACCTTCAGGTTGTGTACTACCACATTTTAATGGAAAGACAATCCAGAAAGTTCCTGCACTTCTGGCTATGAGCCAGTCACTTCCAGTTCTGAACTCTGCCCTTTAGTCTCAGTACAGCCCCGAGAGTGTTGACCAAATGCATGGCAGTAAGGCGCTCACTTGAGATGCATAGGATTCTGGGTGTTTCCATATCTGAATGACTGGTTCATAACTGCCCCAACCAGGTGTCTTCTGCTACAAGCCAGAGACTATACACTACAACTTTGCACTTCTCTAGGCATTTCTGTCAATTACGACAAGCCTGCTCTAGAGCCATCTCAAATTTTAAACTTTATAGGAGCAGAGATATATACAACTATGCTGATAGCAAGACTTCCCCCCCAAAAGAGTGCAAGATCTACATTTACATGTGAAAATGTTATTTGAGAAAAATGGCAGTTTCCTTTGTACTTATTCCTTTAGCTAACCTACACATGTGGATACTTCAGTGGTTACTTTCAACACAATGATTAATTCTGGATTTGCCAATGTCACATGATTCTCATAATAAATTCCTGCCAAAAGGACCTTGGATGGTGGATTCATTCCCCCTCAAAGTCTCAGGAATGTCCATTCATCCCTCCTTCACCTCAGGCCACGGTGACTACAGTCACTTCCCAGATTGGGGTGGCATTATCTGGGGAAGGCCATCCAAGGCATCTGGCAGGAACATGCGGCTTGCCTGCATATAAATGTTCTAGAGATGAGAGCAGTGCTGTTGGTGTTGCAAACATTTCAGAACATTCTCCCTCTAGGAACAATAGTGATTTAGTCAGACAATATGTCAGTAGTCTGGTACATAAACAACAACATACCCCCTTTGTCGAGAAGCTCTAAGGGTTTGGCAATGGGCAACATCTTCCAAATGTTTTCTGGTTGCAATGCACATACTGGGGAATTCCAACAGGATTGCAGACAAATTGAGCAGGGCCATATTATGGCTTTGCAAGTGGTCCCTCAGTCAGAGTGTAGCAGAAAGCATTTTCTGCAAATGGGGCCAGCCTTGCTGCAATCTCTTTGCTTCCCCCACCAATACCAAATGCAGCAACTACTTTGCCCTGATCCCTCCTATGGGGATGTCACCAAGGGATGCACTTGTTAACGATTGGCCTCCGGGACTCCTATATTTCTTCCCCCCAATTCCTCTGATTCCTAGGATTTTGTAGAAAGCCAGTCTGTGGAGACCACAATAATCCTGATTGCTCCCTACTGCCCTCATCAAATCTGGTTCCCTTTCTACAGCCTCACCTTCTGGATGATGCATGGATTCTGGGTCCGGCTCCAGATTTACTGATGCATCTGTTAGGATTGGCTCATCCCAACTTTCAAAGCCTCAAGTTGACAGCTTGGCTGCTCCAGTTTTCCTAGATCACCAGGTTTCCTCTTCTTTCCTCTCCAGTAAAACATATCTTGATGTCCACCCATAAGACCTCCACAAAAATATTATGCAAGAGTAAATGGAACAGGTTTATTATGTGGGCAAATGACATCCATATAGACCCCTTTTCTTCTCCCATACATTCTATCCTGGAATTCCTGGTGAAACTTTTTCATGAAGGTGCAGCTGCTTCTACTATTAAGATCCTACTAACAGCAGTCTCAAATTATAATGTTGGAGAAAAGGGCTCTATGATTATGTCACAGACTATGTAAAGCTTTTTTGAAAGGAACACCTATGATTAGATCTCCATACAAGGATCCAACTCCTCTATGGGATTTAAATTTCATTTTAACAAACATCATTTATTCCCCCTTTGAACCTTCAGCTACATGCGATATATGTTTCTGTCTTGGAAAACACTCTTTTTAGGCACAATTACCTCAGCCAGAACAGTCTCAGAACTACAAGCCTTGTTCACAAAGCCCCCTTACCTGTTTTTCCATAAAGACAGTCTCTTTACACACTAACCCCTCTTTTCTTCCTAAGGTCGTGTCACAAAGTAATCTTAATCAAGCTATTGGACTGTCTGTGTTTTTCCCAAACTACCAGAACAAAGGCGAGTATATGTTGCATCTTTCAGATATACACAGACAATTAGTTTTTACTTACACAGAATGTCTGGGTTTAGGAAATCAGACCAATTTTTCGTATCCTATTCTGAGAACAGAAAAGGTCAGCCATTCTCAAAGCTTACCTTATCTAGATGGCTCCCTCTCTTTGCATATCCTACATCTGCAACTCTAACAACAGAGCCCTTCCATTCCCTGTTAAAGCTCATTCCACCAGGTCAGTAGCTACATCTGCAGCTTTCCAAGTAAGGTTACCTTTGAATAGCATTTGTGGTGCAGCTACCATGGTGAAACCTCATACCTTTATCACTCATTACAAAGTAGATTTGGTCTCCAGGAGTAGAGCCGCTTTTGGTTCTGTGGTTCTGAGAAATATTCTCCCATGTGCCATGCAGGAATCAGGTTGCTTGGGAAGCGGTCCCATAAGTGAGAATAAAGGCGAGAGTGACAACACATAACGAAGTTATGTATTTACCATAACATTCAATGTGTGTTGTCCATCTCGATCTTTATTCTCACAGCCCACCCTCCATGCCCCCTTCCACATTTCTTGGGAGACTGAGTGCACTCTGGTGTTTGGACCTATATAGCATCAGCAATGCTAGCTGGCCCTTCATAATTATTACTTCTGTATATCATTTTAGTAAGATGAACAATGTTTCTCACCTTATAATCTCTGGGTTGGCAAACAAGATCTGATGGAAGTAAGGGAGCTGCGTTATGTGTAGGGAAGGAGGCTCACGAGCTTTGCTGAAGTCCTCGACCTTTTGTAAAGGACAAGATGGATTTGACACATTGGATCTGAATCATCAGCGAGAATAAAGGCTGAGATGTATAACACATATGGAACATTGTGGTAAATACATGACTTCTTTTTTTGGCACATTGGTTGTGCTGGTCTTTAAACTTTGTCTCCTGAAAATTCTTTAACTTCTGTCAGTTGCAAAATAATTCAGAAGATATTTCAAACTTTTTTGTGATAATGGTACAGTTTAGCAGAGTTTAGTTGCATGAGGGACATACTTATTACTAGAAACCTTAAGTGGCTGTTGTGGTATATTATCTAGAACTGTCAGTTTATTGTTCCAGCTGGTGTTCTTTCCCCCTGACTTGATGGATCCTAAGTGTTCCCCCCACCACCCAGTCAAATTCTGTCAGAGCCATTGCTTGGCCCACAGACCACTTACCTTTTGTCCCATTTCCCACTAATGTAGCTCTGCTGGCCACTGTGGAACAAGGGTTAGACACATTCTCTAGAGCTATTTCAGCACCCTTTAGGTGCAGGAGTAGTCTGGGGTAAAAGACCCCTTACCAGACATAATACTTTGTCCCTAGATATTTTACCTATTAGTGAAGTTCAGAAGAAAGAGAAACAGAAGCTGCATTATACAAATTATAGCAGTTTACAAGGCTAATGTGCTTTCCTTGGCCAAGGGTATTCTGCAGACAGCTAATTCGGATGGTTGTGTTCTTATACATGGGTCTACTGCTCATTTGGCTAGAGACCTTTCTTTTGTTTTAGAGAATGATGAGCAATCTGACAAGTACAAAGGTGATTTTCTGAATGACACTGAGTCCAGTCACTCTGATTCTTCAGAAGGTGAAGCTGAGCTTAAGTCCAAACAAGTGTATTTGATGTTATCCTTTTCATTCCTCCTCACAATTGGGTTACAGATCTGACCCTCGGGTCCAGCTCAGCTGCAATTTTTCAGACTTGGATCCTATTCTTCAGCTCTTCCCTCTACCCACAATGCCTATACCATACCATACTCCCAAATCTCATTTACTGCTTCAGTGCAGAGGTGCGGATTGCTTTTTTGAGCTGGGATAAGTGAAATTTTGATAACTTTTTCTTTCGAACATTAGTATTTGTGAGCTCCTCTTTCTTATATAACTAAATTAACTTCCCCTATCAAGTTTCTTGCAGGCGGTAAGGTTCTACTCTCTCCCATTATTTCCTTTCCTGAGCAAGCTCAGATGGTGCAGTGGTATGTTCTCTGACTGCAGTGTACAGGCGTCCTGGGTTCAAGACTTAGAGTTGACATTTTCTGATTGACAAAGTTCCCAGACATTGCAAGTTGGGAGCTATTATTAACTCTCCAAGCAATGTTGACATCCTACAAAAGGCCTCACTGAGACCTACAACTGGTGTCAGAACCATTGCCTTAAGCTCAATGCCAAAAAATGTGTTGTCATCCCCTCTGGGGAAAAACACAGTTCCCATGAATTATCACATCGATGGTAGTCCACTGAACACAGAAGGAGTTATAAAAGATCTTGGAACAAAGGTTGACAGCAACCTCTCTTATGACCTCCACATTGCCACTGTGGTCAGAAAGTCCTTCTATGTGGCACATCTCATTACTAAGGGTTTTGCATCCAGGAAGAAAGAGGTCATTGTCTCCCTCTACTCTTCCCTCATTAGGCCAATCATTGGGTACAATGCCCCATTTGGCATGCACCTCACCAGACACCTGCAATAACTGGAGAGGCCACAAAAGTACCTCACAAAGAGGATCCTAGGCCTTAAACCCGTGTCATATATGGACAGACTCAAAAAACTCCAACTATTCTTTGTCTCATATCACCTACTTAGTGGCGATCTCTGCTTGACTTACAAAGCCATGTCTGACCCAGCCCTGTTAGAAATGCTACATCTAAAGAAATCCCAATCCCTCCGCATCACACGCTCCAAAGACCTCAACCTCATTACCACAATCAACAGCACATGATGGAGGGACAGGTTCATAACTCAGAGACTACCCATGCTATGGAATAGATTTCCCATACATGTCAAGCAGAGCAACTCACTGGCCGTCTTCAAGAAAAATCCTGATGAGTGGATGGGAAATAGAAAATTCACTCCGGGGATCACTCCAGTGGCTCTGCTTGACAGAGGCACTGGGAACTAAGGTTGGGTGGCACGATGCCATGGTAATCCTATGGGTTAGGCTTGTAAAGGCACCAGAGCCATTAGCCTAGTACACCTATGAACCTTCCTTTTTATATAAACAGTTGACTTAGTGCTCATTTAGACATTTTAGTCTTTTTCTTACTTCTACAGTTTATTGTTATTGTTTTAGTGTGGTTGTTGATAATTCTCTTGAATAATTTTCTTGAATAATTGTGTGTGTGTGTGTGTGTGTGTGTGTGTGTGTGTGTGTGTGTGTGTGTGTGTGTGTGTGTGTGTGTGTGTGTGTTTACATGACTTTGCCTTGTGATTTAAATTGTTTTTAAGTGGAGTGCAATGTCTGAGAAACCAGTGGGGTTTAAGCGCTGTTATAACTATGGACACAAAATTCCAGTTGTACGTGCATTCTAAATGTGTATACTGTTTGGGACTGGAATGTTTAAATTCTTGTCTTTTAGGGAACCAGTGGGTACAGGATTTTCTGCAAATGGGGTCAGCCTTCCTGCGACCTGTTTGCCGGTCATATCAACAACAAATGCAGAAGCTATTTTGCCCTGATTCCCACGCCAGGTCACTCCCGAGGGAAGCTCTTGTCCACGATTGCCCTCCGGGTCTCCTCTACGCATTTCCCCAATTCCTCTGATACCCAGATTTTACAGAAAGCAAAGTCACTGGGACGGACAATCATCCTTATAGCCCCTCATTGGCCTCGCAGATTTGGTTTCCGTTTCTTTACCATCACATTCTAGAAGACCCATGGATCCTGGACCCAGTTCCTGACTTATTGACATATCCGTCAGGGTATCTTCATCCATCATTGCAGACACTGAAGCTAACCACTTGGCTGCTCCAATTCCCCACATAGCCAGGCTTTATAATCTTTCCCATGACACCAGTCAAATTTTGTTGGCTTCACATAAGCCTTCCACTAGAAAATTGTATTGTAGTAAGTGGAAGAGATTTTCCATTTGGACTTCCTCCCATAACATTGACCCTTACCAAGCCCCATTGTCTTCTATTTTACAATTCTTGACAGAAATTTTCAACAAAGGAGCAGCGGCTGCTACGGTGCATGTACAACTAGCTGCTATATCTAATTTCCATCTAGGGATCGATGTATTGAATATTATGGCTCACCAATTGTCTAAGACTTTCTAAAAGGTTCCTTTCACATGAGGCCTCCAGTGAAGACACCTTATTCTCCCTGGAATTTTGAATTTTATGTTATCTCGCATTATTCTTCCTCCTTCTGAGCCTGCATCATCTTGTGAACTAAAATTTCTATCGTGGAAAACTATCTTCCTAGTAGCCATCTCTTCAGCCCGCAGAGTGTCAGAGCTCCAAGCCCTATCCATCAAGCCTCCTTATATGGTCTTTCATGCTGATAGAGTATCTCTCGGGACAAATTCATCCTTTTTGCCTAAAGTATGTTCTGAGATTAACATCAATCAAGTCATTGAGTTGCCCATTTTCTTCCAACAAATTGGAATATATGTTGCACAAACTCAATGTTCACAGACAACTTAGATTGTATTTAGACAGAACAAAAGACATTAGGGAAATCAGATCGCAGTTTTTGTGTCTTTTTTCTGAGGCCAGGAATAAAACTAGTTGCTAAAACAATCTGTCGGCGGCTGCTGTCGGATGTGGAGTCTCCAATACACATATTTCTTTTGGTCATAACATGCCCTTTGTTCAGTAAAAGTAAAGGCTCATTCAACTAGCAGTTTCTACCTTCAGCCTCTTGCCAAAATTACCTTTTGACAACATCCAGTAGCAGCTACATGGTTCAAACTCACACTTTTATAACCTGGTTGCTAAAGTGGGATAAGGCCTCCAGCCAGGGTCGGTCGGTTCTTACGTTCCAGAGGTATTCGTGAGCCACCGGCAAGATCAGGGCGTGCGTGATTACCTTATCAGATCGAATGGCGAGATTGAACAACTCACACAAAGAAGTTATGTGTATCACCATACGTTCGTAGTTGTTCCATCCGCCATTCTGCCCTCCCTACTTCCCCTCTGGCTGGCAGTGACCCAGGGCTGTCTCTTCCTGGTTTTTCAATGTGTTGCCTCATTCCTAGGCAGAATACTGTTGTACTTTAAAGAAAATGAGCAAACAAGACTGAGGTAATTCAGCAGTACTGGACAAGGGTGGTCTTGAGCTACTGGAAAACTTTGAGCTTGCTAGTCGGCCGTGTTGGAGCCAAGGATTGGCTCCGAACCCATCAGTAAAGAATGAAGGTGAGATAGAACAACTCACATGGAACGTTATGGTGAGTACATAACTTCTTTTTAGTCTGACTGCCTGGCTTCTCCACTTCCTTTAATAGCCAGTCAGCCTATGCCATCTTCTCCTGTCTGTCATATACTTTCACCTTCCCATGAACCATCTACCCGAAAACTCTGTTCTAGCAAATGGAAGAGGTTTGTTTACTGGGTTCATCAAAATAATATTGATCCCTTTTCAGCCTCGATATATACCAGCCTGGAATTTTTGACACATCTTTTTAAAGGAGCTAGTGCATCTACGGTTAAAGTTCATTTAGCAGCAATACCAAATGTTCACATTGGTTTCAATGGTTCTGCTGTAGCATTTTATAAATTGAGCAAGGCCTTCTTGAAAGGCACTCTTCTTCTCAGACCCCCTTTTAAAGATCCTGCTCCCCCATGGGACCTGAATCTGGTACTGCAAGCTATAACTCAGTCTCCCTTCGAACCAGCAGTTACATGTGAACTGAAATACCTTTCCTGGAAAACAATTTTTCTGGTCGCTATTACCTCTGCCAGACGAATTTCTGAGATTCAAGCATTGTCTTCTAAACCACCATACTTGATTTTTTGTAAGGATAGAGTTTCATTAACAAGTAATGCAACATTTCTTCCTAAGGTGGTGTCAGAATCTAATCTCAATCAGTACATTAATTTACCAGTATATCCACAGACAATTGCATTTTTACCTACATAAAACAAAAGATTTCAGAAAAACTGACCAATTGTTTTTTCATTTGCGGAAGTCAGCTTGGGAAAACCAGTTACCAAAGGTACGTTATCTAGGTGGCTAACTGATTGTATTTTATTTGTTTATAAGAAATTGGGCATTACTCTACCAAAAACATTACAAGGCTATTCAACTGGATCTGCAACCACCTCTTCAGTGTTTCAGTCCACAATTTCCATGCATGATATATGTGCAGCAGCACCTTGGGCTACTCCCCAAACCTTTATTACCCATTACAAATTGGATCTGGTCTCTAGAAGTAGAGCATCATTTGCTTCAGTGGTGCTCAGGAATATCCTTTCTTGAGTCCACCCTGGATTTTAGATAGCTGGGTACTCCATCCCATCAGTTGAAGATGCAATGAAAATTGACAACATCAGATAAAGATGTTATGTGCTCACCATAACGTTCCATCTGTGTTGTCCATTTTCATTCTCCCTCAACTCCCCACCCACCAACCCCCATCCTGTATAAGTTTCTGGAAGAATGAGTAGTTACAGGATATAACTGTCCTTTATATTGACCTCCAGATATAGTATTTTTCCTATTTCACTATAAATATTTCCTTTCTTCTAAAGTCAGCAAACAAGATCTGAGGTACGTAGGGTTGGTGCATTATGGGTAGGGGAGAAGGTTGAGAGTTTTTTGGTTGCAAGAGCTTTAGTAGCGGCCAAGTCAGATCAGAGGGATCAGATCCAAACCAATCAGTTGAGGAAGAATAAAATTGGGCAACACAGATGGAACTTCATGGTGAGTACATAACTTCTTTATGTGTTGTTGTCAGTCTTGCCTTTATTCTCACTGATCGTGGGCCTCCTTCCCTACCCATAATGCAGTTCCCTTGCTTCCCCCAGATCTAGTTTGCCACGCTGCTAGAAGGATCTTCAAAGCAAACTCTGGGCTAGGTTTCTTTAGATAATTTATTCCTTTATCATATTCTTTCTCTTTAAATGTTTGTCTATATTGTAAGTAGTAGTTTAGTACCTTTTCTATTTAGTTTATAGTCCTTTTAGTAGTTGTATTTTGGCTGTTCCTTTCTCGTTATAGTCTGTTTAACTTAGAGGGCATCTAACTCCACCCGTATGAGTTAGAGGGTATTCATTTCTTTTTTTCCCCTTTTATCACTTTACAATAGCATTTCAGTTAGAGGATAACCATTCGTTTAAGTTAGAGAATGGTTGACAAAGTCCATTTAAGTTAGAATAC
Organism: Protopterus annectens; assembly: GCF_019279795.1. Classification (NCBI taxonomy): domain Eukaryota; kingdom Metazoa; phylum Chordata; order Ceratodontiformes; family Protopteridae; genus Protopterus; species Protopterus annectens. Next base: position 804,573,253 of record NC_056734.1, read on the forward strand.
TTTGCCTTCCCTTTTACTGTATCTCTGCTTGTGTAAAAAAAAAAAATGCTATTTTACTTTGTTACTTCTAGTTATAATATCCATATCCATGCAAAATATCCAGGGGATATATTATTCCCTTCTCTTTTCCCATAACCATCAACAAATCCATTCCAGATGTTCCACCCAGTCAAGAGGAACAAGCAATATTAGAAAATCTAAAGTTGCTCATAAAACGAGTCATCCAAGAAGTCTCTGCAGACCAGACAGGATCGGAAACTTACTCAAGATTCTTTTTAGTTCTAAAGAGAACAGGCGACTGGAGACCAATATTGGATTTCAGCAAACTCAACAAATTGGTGAAGAAAACCAAGTTCCGGATGGTGACACTGCAGTCGATACTTCCATTTATGGAAAAAGACAACTGGATGTGCTCTATAGACCTTCAGGTTGTGTACTACCACATTTTAATGGAAATACAATCCAGAAAGTTCCTGCACATCTGGCTATGAGCCAGTCACTTCCAGTTCTGAGCTCTGCCCTTTAGTCTCAGTACAGCCCCCAGAGTGCTCACTAAATGCATGGCAGAAGGGCGGCTCACTTGAGATGCAGAGGATTCTGGGTGTTTCCATATCCGGACGACTGGCTCATAACTGCCCCAACCAGGTATCCTCTGCTACAAGCCAGAGACTATACACTACAACTTTGCACTTCTCTAGGCATTTCTGTCAATTACGACAAGCCTGCTCTAGAGCCATCTCAAATTTTAAACTTTATAGGAGCAGTGATATATACAACTATGCTGATACCAAGACTTCCCCCCAAAAGAGTGTAAGATCTACATTTACATGTGAAAATGTTACTCGAGAAAACTCGAGCCAGTGTGAGACAAGTGCTACAAGTTCTGGGATAAATGGCAGTTTCCTTTGTACTTATTCCTTTAGCTCACCTACACATGTGGATACTTCAGTGGTTACTTTAAACACAGTGATCAATTCTGGATTTGCCAGTGTCACACGATTCTCATAATAAATTCCTGCAAAAAGGACCTTGGATGGTGGATTCACTCCCCCTCAAAGTCTCAGGACTGTCCATTCATCCCTCCTTCACCTCAGGCCACGGTGACTACGGGCACTTCCCAGATTGGGGTGGCATTATCTGGGGAAGGCCGTCCAAGGCATCTGGCAGGAACATGAGGCTCACCTGCACATAAATGTTCTAGAGATGAGAGCAGTGCTGTTGGTGTTACAAGCATTTCAGAACACTCTCCCTCTAGGAACAATAGTGATTTAGTCAGACAATATGTCAGTAGTCTGGTACATAAACAACAACATACCCCCTTTGTCGAGAAGCTCTAAGGGTTTGGCAGTGGGCAACATCTTCCAACTGCTTTCTGGTTGCAACGCACATACTGGGGAAATCCAACAGGATTGCGGACAAATTGAGCAGGGCCATATTATGGCTTCTCAAGTGGTCCCTCAGTCAGAATATAGCAGAAAGCATTTTCCGCAAATGGGGCCAGCCTTGCTGCAATCTCTTTTCTACACCCACCAATACCAAATGCAGCAACTACTTTGCTCTGATCCCTCCTATGGGGATGTCACCAAGGGATGCACTTGTTAACGATTGGCCTCCGGGACTCCTATATTTCTTCTCCCCCAGTTCCTCTGATTCCCAGGATTTTGCAGAAAGCCAGTCTGTGGAGACCACGATAATCCTGATTGCTCCCTACTGACCTCCTCAAATCTGGTTCCCTTTCTACAGCCTCACCTTCTGAATGATGCATGGATTCTGGGCCCGGCTCCAGATCTACTGATGCATCTGTTAGGATTGGCTCATCCCAACTTTCAAAGCCTCAAGTTGACAGCTTGGCTGCTCCAGTTCCCTAGTTCGCCAGTTTTCCTCTTCTTTCCTCTCCAGTAAAACTTATCTTGCTGTCCTCCCATGAGACCTCCACAAAAAGATTATGCCAGAGTAAATGGAACAAGTTTGTTATGTGGGCAAATGACAACAAAATAGACCCTTTTTCTTCTCCCATACATTCTATCCTGGAATTCCTGGTGAAACTTTTTCTTGATGGTGCAGCTGCTTCTACTATTAAGATCCTGCTAACATCAATCTCAAATTATAATGCTGGAGAAAAGGGCTCCATGATTATGTCACACAGACTATGTAAAGCTTTTTTGAAAGGAACAACTACGATTAGATCTCCATACAAGGATCCAACTCCCTCATGGGGTCTAAATTTCATTTTAACAAGCATCATTTATTCCCCCTTTGAACCTTCAGCTACATGCAATATATGTTTCTGTCTTGGAAAACACTCTTTTTAGGCACGATTACCTCAGCCAGAACAGTCTCAAAACTACAAGCCTTGTTCACAAAGTCCCCTTACCTGTTTTTCCATAAAGACAGAGTCTCTTTACACACTAACCCCTCTTTTCTTCCTAAGGTTGTGTCACAAAGTAATCTTAATCAAGCTATTGGACTGTCTGTGTTTTTCCCAAACTACCAGAACAAAGGCAAGTATATGTTGCATCTTTTAGATATACATAGACAATTAGTTTTTAGTTACACAGAATGTCTGGGTTTAGGAAATCAGACCAATTTTTCATATCCTATTCTGAGACCAGAAAAGGTCAGCCAGTCTCAAAGCTTACCTTATCTAGATGGCTTTCTCTTTGCATATCCTACATCTGCAACTCTAACAACAGAGCTCTTCCATTCCCTGTTAAAGCTCATTCCACCAGGTCAGTAGCTGCATCTGCAGCTTTCCAAGTAAGGTTACTTTTGAATAACATTTGTGCTGCAGCTACTTGGCTGAAACCTCATACCTTTATCACTCATTACAAAGTAGATTTGGTCTCCAGGAGTAGAGCCTCTTTTGTTTTCTGTGGTTCTGAGAAATATTCTCCCATGAGCCATGCAGGAATCAGGTTGCTTGGGAAGCGGTCCCATAAGTGAGAAGAAAGGCAAGTGACAATTCATAGATTCATAGATTAGTACTAGGCTAACTGCCCTTGTGAGCCATTTTAAGCCTAGCCAATTATCCCCTGTGAGATTCAAACCCTGTACCTTGTGTTTGCAAGGTCAACACCTTAACCATTAGGCCACCCTCCCAACCTTAAAGAAGTTATGTACTTACCATAACATTCCATGTGTGTTGTTCATCTCAACCTTTTTCTCACAGCCCACCCTCCATGCCCCCTTCCACATTTCTTGGGAGACTGAGTGCACTCTGGTTTTTGGACCTATATAGCCTCAGCAACACTAGCTGGCCCTTCATAATTATTACTTCTGTATATCCTTTTAGTAAGATGAACAGTGTTTCTCGCCTTATAATATCTGGGTTGGCAAACAAGATCTGATGGAAGTAAGGGAGCTGCGTTATGTGTAGGGAAAGAGGCCCACTAGCTTTGCTGAAGTCCTTGACCTTTTGAAAAGGCCAAGCTGGATTCGACACATTGGATCTGACTCATCAGTGAGAATAAAGGCTGAGATGTGTAACACATATGGAACATTGTGGTAAATACATGACTTCTTTTTTGGCACATTGGTTGTGCTGGTCTTTAAACTTTGTGTCCTGAAAATTCTTTAACTTCTGTCAGTTGTAAAAAATTCAGAACATATTTCAAACTGTTTTTTGTGATAATGGTACAGTTTAGCAGAGTTTAGTTGCATGAGGGACATACTTATTACTAGAAACCTTAAGTGGCTATTGTGGTACACTATCTAGTACTGCTCATTTATTGTTCCAGCCGGTGTTCTTTCACCCTGACTTGATGGATCCTAAGTGTGCCCCCCACCACCCCGTCAAATGCAGTTGTACTTAAAAAGGAAAAAAAAAACAAATAAAAATATGCTTAAGACTCTGGTTAGGGATTCTGTCAGAGCCATTGCTTGGCCCACAGACCACTTACCTTTTGTTCCATCTCCCACTAATGTAGTTCTGCTGGCCACTGTGGAACAAGGGTTAGACACATTCTCTCGAGCTATTTCAGCACCCATTAGGTGCAGGAGTAGTCTGGGGTAAAAGACCCCTTACCAGACATAATACTTTGTCCCTAGATATTTTACCTATTAGTGAAGTTCAGAAGAAAGAGAAACAGAAGCTGCATTATACAAATTATAGCAGTTTACAAGGCTAATGTGCTTTCCTTGGCTAAGGGTATTCTGCAGACAGCTAATTCGGATGGTTGTGTTCTTATACATGGGTCTACTGCTCGTTTGGCTAGAGACCTTTCTTTTGTTTTAGAGAATGATGAGCAATCTGACAAGTACAAAGGTGATTTTCTGAATGACACTGAGTCCAGTCACTCTGATTCTTCAGAAGGTGAAGCTGAGCTTAAGTCCAAACAAGTGTATCTGATGTTATCCTTTTCATTCCTCCTCACAATTGGGTTACAGATCTGACCCTCGGGTCCAGCTCAACTGCAATTTTTCAGACTTGGATCCTATTCTTCAGCTCTTCCCTCTACCCACAATGCCTATACCATACCATACTCCCAAATCTCATTTACTGCTTCAGTGCAGAGGTGCGGATTGCTTTTTTGAGCTGGGATAAGTGAAATTTTGATAACTTTTTCTTTCGAACATTAGTATTTGTGAGCTCCTCTTTCTTATATAACTAAATTAACTTCCCCTATCAAGTTTCTTGCAGGCGGTAAGGTTCTACTCTCTCCCATTATTTCCTTTCCTGAGCAAGCTCAGATGGTGCAGTGGTATGTTCTCTGACTGCAGTGTACAGGCGTCCTGGGTTCAAGACTTAGAGTTGACATTTTCTGATTGACAAAGTTCCCAGACATTGCAAGTTGGGAGCTATTATTAACTCTCCAAGCAATGTTGACATCCTACAAAAGGCAAGAGTAGTCTGGTTTAAAAGGGCCCGTACCAGACATAATACTTTGTCCCTAGATATTTTACCTATTAGTGAAGTTCAGAAGAAAGAGAAACAGAAGCTACATTATACAAATTATAGCAGTTTACAAGGCTAATGTGCTTTCCTTGGCTAAGAGTATTCTGCAGACAGCTAATTCTGGTGGTTGTGTTCTTATACATGGCTCTACTGCTCGTCCTTTCTTTTGTTTCAGAGAATGATGAGCAATCTAACAAGGACAATGGTGATTTTCTGAATGACATTGAGTCCAGTCTCTCTGATTCTTCAGAAGGTGAAGCTGAGCTTAAGTCCAAACAAGTGTATCTGATGTTATCCTTTTCATTCCTCCTCACAATTGGGTTACAGATCTGACTCTCGGATCCAACTCAGCTGCCATTTTTCAGACTTGTATCCTATTCTTGAGCTCTTCCCTCTACCCACGATGCCTGTACCATGCCATACTCCTAGATCTCGTTTACTGCTTCAGCGCAGAGGTGCTGATTGCTTTCTTGAGCTGAGATAAGTGAAATTTTGATAACTTTTTCTTTCAAACGTTAGTATTTGTGAGCTCCTCTTTCTTGTATAACTAAATTAACTTCCCCTACCAAGTTTCTTGCAGGCAGTAGGGTTCTATTCTCTCTCTTTATTTCCTTTCCTGAGCAAGTTCAGATGGTGCAGTGGTATGTTCTCTGACTGTAGTGTACAGGCGTCCTGGGTTCAAGACTTAGAATTGACATTTTCTGGCTGACAAAGTTCCCAGACAGTTGCAAGTTGGGTGCTATTATTAACTCTCCAAGCGATGTTGACATCCTAAAAAAGCTTCACTGAGACCAACAACTGGTGTCAGAACCATGGCTTTAAGCTCAATGTCAAAAAATGTGTTGTCATCCCCTTTGGGAAAAACACAGTTCTGATGAATTACCACATCAATGGTAGTCCACTGAACACAGAAGGAGTTATAAGAGATCTTGGAACAAAGGTTGACAGCAACCTCTCTTTTGACCACCACATTGCCACTGTGGTCAGAAAGTCCTTCTATGTGGCACATCTCATTACTAAGAGTTTTGCATCCAGGAAGAAAGAGGTCATTGTCTCCATCTACTCTTCCCTCATTAGGCCAATCATCGGGTACAATGTCCCATTTGGCATGCACCTCACTAGACACCTGCAATAACTGGAGATGCCACAAAAGTACCTCACAAAGAGGATCCTAGGCCTTAAACCCTTGTCATATATGGACAAACTCAAAAAAACTCCAACTATTCTCTGTCTTATATCACCTACTTAGAGGCGATCTCTGTTTGACTTGCAAAGCCATGTCTGACCCAGCTCTGTTAGAAATGCTACATCTAAAGAAATTCCAATCCCTCCGCATCACACGCTCCAAAGACCTCAACCTCATTACCACAATCAACAGCACATGCTGGAGGGACAGGTTCATAACCCAAAGACTACCCATGCTATGGAATAGATTTCCCATACATGTCAAGCAGAGCACCTCACTGGCCCTCTTCAAGAGAAATCTTGATGAGTGGATGGGAAATAGAAAATTCACTCCGGGGATCACTCCAGTGGCTCTGCTTGACAGAGGCACTGGGAACTAAGGTTGGGTGGCACGATGCCAGGGTAATCCAATGGGCTAGGCTTGTAAAGGCTCCAGAGCCATCAGCCTAGTACACCTATGAACCTTCCTTTTTATATAAACAGTTGACTTAGTGCTCATTTAGACATTTTAGTCTTTTTCTTACTTCTACAATTTATTGTTATTGTTTTAGTGTGGTTGTTGCTAATTCTCTTCAATAATTTTCTTGAATAGTTTTGTGTGTGTGTGTGTGTGTGTGTGTGTGTGTGTGTGTGTGTGTGTGTGTGTGTGTGTGTGTGTGTGTGTGTGTTTACATGACTTATGGTGTGAAATTTTTTGCCTTGTGATTTAAATTGTTTTTGAGTGGAGTGTAATGTCTGAGAAACCAGTGGGGTTTAAGCACTGTTATAACCATGGACACAAAATTCCACAGTCGTACGTGCATTCTAAATGTGTATACTGTTTGGGACTGGAACATTTAAATTCTTTTTCAGTTTGTGAGGGATTTAATCCCAGGGCCTTTTTGGACTGCTGGAATAAATTGATACTGAAGGGAATGATTTCTGCTTCTGCTTCTTCATCTCCAGCAGCTCAAAACCCTGAAGTACTCATAGAGGATCTTTGGATCTGAGGAAATGGCCCTATAAGTCTTCTAGGACCTCCTCAGAACCCCTGACTAAAGTTCAAAACCCTTGGATCCAACTTCCTTGGATCAGAGGGCCAAGTCATCTTCTTCAGATCCAAAACAGACCTCTGATCCAACAGAAATTATTTCTTTATTGTGTTCACCCAGGCCCTCCACATTCAGGTTGGATCCTAATATATTGGATATGAAATTTCCGAGCCGTATGCCTGAATATGCTATGTAGACTGTATCCCACACTGTGCTTTCACAAATTTTACAGACTCCTAAGGGACATTTGAGACCTGCATTGCCCACATCCTCCAAGTCTTCTATGAGTCCTTCTGAACTAGATATGGACAGAATGATGAGGAGATTTCCCAAACCTCAAATTCAGATTGGGGTTTTACCAGCTCTGTCCCTATCTAGATTTGTGAGCTCTCACACCAAGCTTCTACTATCTCCTTTTCTGATCTGTCCAGTGGTTTCACAGCCCCATAGTTTGAGGCACCCGAGGGAGTTGGCTTCGGATCTGAGATTGCTCTTTTTCTTGACTCTGATTACCTTGACTGGTTATGCTTCCACCTCTTTGAATCAGAATAAGTCCAGATCTTTGCAGCACCTGCAATGTGCCCAGTAATGACTCCTCCTGCAGTTCGTATGGGGTTACATGTATTGGTAGCATATCTAAGTACGATTGTAGATTCTTTATACCCATTGGTCCTACTACTATTGGAACTATCTGAGTATCTTTTTACCACATTGTTCTTATTTCTGCCTGAAAATCCTAATATTTTATTACTTTGTGTCTCTCTCTCTATATGCAAGATACAGTAGTCACTGGGTGTGGCAATTTCGATGATCAATGCTACTTTGTCTTCTTTTTATGGACCACTATATAGGTTCATAGGTTCATAGATTAGTACTAAGCTAACTGCCCTTGCGAGCCATTTTAAGCTTAGCCAATTATCCTTTGTGAGACTCAAACCCTGCACCTTGTGTTTGTAAGGCAAACACCTTAACCATTAGGCCACCCTCCCAACCTAAAGGAAATCACACACAAACATACACCCCCCACACACACAGTCAGCAACTGCAGGATTCAAACCTCTACTTAATTATGCTATGATACTAGAGAGATTTGCATTAACATGACACGCTATATGCTTCTGGTATTCTATCATCTATGTTTTGAACTGTTGGTAATGGGTGATCTCGTGTGATGTAGACCTCATCATTTTCTATGATGCTTTGTGGCTCATGTTTCCAATGTTTTTTCAGCCACTTCAATACCATAATGTTTGCACAATCCCCAGTGAACAGTCTTGCCACATTATTATGCCTTTCAGTATACAGTCCTTCTGCCATTAGTATGTCACAGCCAGCAACAAGGTGTGCAACTGTTTGCAATTCTGTTTTACCAAACCTACATTTGCCTGTTTCTCCCACATGTTCAAAGGACTTTGTAAACCAACGTGTACGTAGTCCACTAACATGTGCTGCCAATATTAACCTTTCACCTCTTGGTTTGAATTTGCCTCTCCTTAACCATTCCCGCATTTGATCCTGATCAGCATGAGGTTCTTCCAGAAGCTTTCTATACTTGCAACTATATTTTTACACTTAATACATTTTTTGCCTTCTCATCTGGTCCTTTACCTTATAGTCTTTCTTTTGTTTTTTGGCACATTCAGTTGCTGCCGGATTGTTATCTACTTCTGGTTTGATTTCAATTCCTGCTTGATGCCAATATGCTTCTGCTAGACTAAGCAGAGAAATCAACTTGGATTTATTCTTCTCATGTTTCAAAACTTTCACTGCGTTTGCGTCTTGTGAGGTTAGCAGATATGTGTGCAGTCCCACAATTGCAGACATGTAGTCAATTTCAAGGAGGCCCATCCCTCCTTAGGAACGGGGAATATATAATCTTGGTATGCACTGATTTTTATAAATCATTTGGTGAGCATGAAACATCCTTCTTGTTTTCCTGTCTAATCTAGCACGTTTTGGGGCAGTCATTCACTCCAAAACTGTGAGTTAGGACAGGAAGAGCAAATTGGTTTATAGCTTGAATTTTGTTCCTAGATGTCAACGCTGTTTTCAGGATTAATTTAAGTCTTCTAAAGTATCCCTTACTAAGTTTTGTTCACATTTGTTCATGTTTTATTGATGATCCTTCATCAGTTCCCAAGTATTTATACACTCCCTCTTGCTCAAGTTCTTTTATATCACATTCTTGTCCCAAACTGATGTTTTCTTGGTGTTGCAGTTTTCCTGCTTTAAAGGCTACTTTTGCACATTTATCAAACCAAATGACATTCTTATATCATCTGAAAAAGTTTTGACAACTTGTAGTTGTGCTTTCTGTTCCACATCTGATGAGCTATACAGTTTTAAATCACTGACAAAGAGAAGATGAGAAGTCTTTATACTTTGTTGTTTTCTAGGAGCCAAATTACAGCCATGGCCTAAGCTGTTAAGTAGACAGCTTAATGGGTTAAGGGCAAGACAGAATAGCAGCGGTGATAAAGAGTCACCCTGGAATATCCCCCTTTGAATTTTTATCCATGGAATAATAATCTGTCCTTTATCATGGCTTAATTGCAGAATGGTCTGCCACTATTTCATGGTCACTGTAATGTAGTCGATCAGGGTAGGGTGTACTTTATACATATTTAAGCACTCTTTTATCCAAGAATGTGGGATACTGTCAAATGCTTTTTTTATAGTCAATCCGTGCCATACTTAGAGTCTTTCCCTTTTACAGTTATCCACTATGACTTTATTTAACAACAAATGATCCTTTGTTCCATGTGACTTTCTTTTATTGCCTTTTTGTTCTACTGACATAATTGAGTTTTCTTCTAAATTACTATAACCTCTGTTGGCATCAATTTCAGTGTATAGTTATACGTTGTCAGAAGGCAAGTTATTGATCTACAGTTTTTAGGGTAGCTTGCAGGTTCACTCTTAAGTAGGAACATTGTTTTTCCTTTTGTTAACCAGGTTGGTGTCTGTTCAGGGTGTGCATATAAATAGTTCTTACTCATAGCTAAATCGTCATGCAAAGATGTTAATACTTTTAACCAGAAGTTAGATACTGCATCAGGGCTTGGGATTTTCCAATTAGAGGCTTTTCTTAACTTTGTTTCAATCTTTCTAGCTGTTACTTCATCCCATTTCATATCCTTCACCTTTAAACGACTTAATCTGAAGTAGTTAACTTCATTTGATCTGCAACCTGTGGGTATCGGATCCGTCCTCGGATCTGAGCCGGCAGCTTTCCAAGCTAAAATATCCGAGATCTCAGCTCCTCCCCCTTACCCATAATACCCTGCTACCCCCCTCCAGTCCTCAGATCTCGTTTGCCGCGGCTTCTGACAGCTTTAAGTGACGAGCTCTTGGCGTTGGTGAGAGTGTTTAAAACTTTTAAAAAAACTTTAAAACTCCTTTTCGTAAAAATATTGTGTGTTGTGTGAGTGTAGTAGGCCCTTAGTTTTCTGTCTCTGTATTTTTCTCTGTATTTTTGTGGTAAACTTAGTGTTTAAATTTAAATTTCTTCCATCCCCTTTACTGTGTGTGTGTGTTCACATGCGATGGCTGAAGGGCCTAAGGCCATCTTTTCAAAATGCACTGAGTGTGGTCATAAGCTGTCCCCAGCGGATGGCCACACTCAGTGCGTTCTCTGCCTGGGGGTAGCCTGGCTGCCAAGTGTGCACAGCCTTTAACCCCTGGGCTGTTAGGGATAGGAGGAACAAGCTAATCCTGGTGGGTCTTTTGCCCGCGGATTCTTCTTCCTCCTCTCCCTCAAAGGCACCAGCCGTGGCTGCAGCTGTCCTGCCTTCAGTTCCCCCTCCCCTGGCTGGGGCTCACCCTCCCTCTGTGCCCCAGGGAGATGGGGACTCTTCTACAAGAGAGAAGAAGCATAGGGACAAGGAGCGGCATAAAAGCCACAAGAGGTGGGCAGAGTCTCATTCCTCTGCTCCACCAGCTAAGGTAGTTAGCCCTCCCAGGAGGGTCTCCGGATCTTCTCCCTCTCGGCTCCGTTCCCCCCACTTTTCTCCAGAGCCAGAGGAGGAGTACCGGTCTTCCTCTAGGTCATTGAGGCGACCTTCCCGGCCCACCTCGACGACCTCTTCGAGGTCTACCAGAAGTATGTCTGACGCTGATTTGGACTAGATGATGCGTCGATTCTTGCAGGCCCAGATGCAGATGGGGGTGCTCCTGCCTCCCCCCTTCCGGGGGGGGAGCTCAGCCCCTTTCTTTGCCCCAATTGCTCCTTCTCTGATTCACTATCGGGTTTCGGAGTCTTTGGATCTGAGCCATCTCAGACCCGGGGAGTCGTCGGCGCCGACAGTGGTGGCTACTTCGACACCGACCGTACCCTCGAGTGTGTCGGATCCAAGCTCTTGGGGCCGAGAGCCAAGCTTCGGATCCGCAGGGGTGAGTGTGTCTTCGGCACTGTTTCGGTTGGAGCACACTCCCCTTTCGGGTCCGATCGCATCGGCTCCAACACCGGTCCTCGCGTCGGAGCCAAGGGGGCTGCTCTCAGAGCCGGGGGAGAGTGGTTCACCCTCAGCTTTTGACGTAGTGGAGAGGGTTCTGTCGAGGAGTTCCAGGTCCCCGGTCCGGGCTACAGATCCACCCTTCACTCCCTCACATTTGGGCCTATCTTCCATCGTCCGGCCCCAGGGACAGCCTGCGTCAGCACTCCAGTTGGTTCCCGTAGGGGAACAGGACCCCGTTGGTGAGCCCTCCTCTGACAGCCCCACCAAGGAGGTTCCTCACAAACGAAAGTGCAAGAGGAGGCACTTGGACTCCCCTGAGTCCCTCATGGAGGACACGGACTTAGAGGAAGGGGAAGGTTCCCCAAGGTCACCCCCTGAAGATGTCTCCTTTGGAGATATTATGGAAATGCTACGTATTAGAGGGGGGTGGTCTGCCCAAAAACCTTCCACGGATGAGTCTGTGTTTCTGGAGGCATTTAACGCAAGCCCATCTACCTCTTGGGTGTCCTCCCCCGGCTGATCCCCTTGTAGACTTGATTACTACCAGGGCTTGGAAGGAGCCGGACACCGTGGAGCCAATCCCTAGAAGACCAGACAAGATACTCAGTCCCCCCCTGACAGACAGTCATGGAATAAAGGTTCCCCAGTAGATGCCATGGTGGTGGTGGCTGCCACCAAGAAGGAACTAGCACAGGAAAGTTCCTTGGTCCATCCTCCTGATAAGGAATCTCGGATGATGGACCGTATTGGTAAGCGGATGTTTGCTTCCGCCACCTTTTCTATAAGTGCGCTGAATTATATGGCACACGTCATCAGACTCCAGTGGGATTTGATAAAAGAATACGCTGGAGCTCCCCCAGAGTCCATGGCGGCCGAGGACAAATGGACCTTCTCGGCTCGCATGGCCACTCTAAAGTCAATTTCTAACACTTCCATGTGGCTTCTTTCCCATGCCACGGAGGGAGCGGCTAGAGCCAGCAGAGCAGGGGTCATCTTGCGGCGCCACACCTGGCTTCACCTTTGTGATTTTGCGGAACCCTTCAAGGCATCCTTCGTGAACGTTCCCTTTGACGGTTTTACGCTATTCGGCAAAACCGTCCGCGACACGCTGCTCCAGAGCGAGAAAGATGGGAAGATGCTGTCTGCCATCAGGATCCGCTTCTCTAATCCTCAAAGGTCCTTCTCAAGGAACCAGAGAGGACAGAAGAAGATGTGGTTCCGGAAGTCCCAGCAGTCCCATCCCGCTCCAGACCCTTCGTCCTTCAGAGGCAGAGGAGGACAAGGTGGATGCCGGCCCAGAGGCAGAGGGGGGGGCCGAAGAATTTCAGGTCCAGAGAACCTTTCTCGGACCGGCCCGCGCAGCAGCCCTGAGGGCTTGCCCGGCTGTCCCTCTCTGGCGGCAGTCGGGGGACGTTTTTCGGAGCACCTACAAAGTTGGGAGTCTACTACTACAGATCGTTGGGTGCTCCGAATAATATCCAGAGGTTACACTATTCCCTTTCTGTATCTTCCCCCTCTAACAAAGCACCTTCCTGATGTCCCACTCAATCAAAGGGAGGCGGCGGCTTCAGAAATAGCGAAGTTGCTAGAAAAAAGGACCATCCAGCACATCCCCCAGAGCAATCCGGGTTGTGCAATTACTCCAGGTTCTTTTTGGTGCCAAAAAAGACGGGGGACTTAAGGCCAATTCTGGACCTGTCATCTCTAAACCTGTTCATTGCCAAAGAGAAATTCTGGATGGTCACTCTGCAATCTATTCTCCCTCTCCTTCAGGAGAACGACTGGATGTGCTCCATAGACCTCAAGGATGCGTACTAACACATTCTCATGGACAGACGGTCCAGGAGGTTTCTGCGCTTTCGGCTAGGAGCCAGTCATTTTCAGTTCAGGGTTCTCCCATTTGGCCTCACCACAGCCCCCAGGGTGTTCACCAAGGTCATGGCAGTTGTAGCAGCCTAACTGAGACTTCAGGGAATTCAGGTCTTTCCGTACCTGGACGACTGGCTCCTCACCGCCCCCACCAGGCATCTGCCTTGCTCTGCCAGGGATTATTCCCTATCCTTGGCCCAGCATCTAGGCATTACTATAAATTTTCAGAAGTTGTCTCTTCATCCTGTGCAAGTTCTGGATTTTATAGGGGCCAGGATAAATATGCGCCAGTTCAAAGCCTTTCTAACAGTGGACAGGTTGCGCAACTTGTCACTCCATGTAATGGCACTCCTACAGTCACCAGCCCCACCTGCAGAGCTGGTCTTGAAAGCCCTGGGTTCCATGGCAGCAGCCATCAGCCTTTCACCTCTGGCACAATTGCACATGAGAGTCCTTCAATGGACTCTTCAGGTTCAATGGTCTCTCCTCCTTCACCCATTGGATTCTCCAATTCCCCTGAGCAACATTTGCAGGAACTCCCTCCTTTGGTGGTTCCATTCCCGAGATCTGCGGGAAGGGAGGCCGTTTGTGATGCCTCAACCCCAAGCCACGCTGACCACAGACACTTCTCGCCTCTGGTGGGGGGGGGGCATTCCATGGGCAGAACCGTCCAAGGCACATGGACCCCTTTAGAGACCGTTCTGCATATCAATGTCCTGGAGATGAGGGCGGTGCTTCTAGCATTGCAAGCCCTTCAAGACCTTCTTCCTCTGGGGACTATTGCAATTCAGACAGACAACATGGCAGTAGTCTGGTACATCAACAAACAGGGAGGAACCAGATCTTACCCTCTTTGTCGAGAGGCTATGAGAGTTTGGGACTGGCCGAGTTCCACTAACCGCTTTCTGGTAGCAACGCACATTCTGGGTTGGTCCAACATTCTAGCGGACAAGTTGAGTCGCTCGATCCTCACACCTTACGAGTGGTCTCTGAACCCATCAGTAGCGAATCAGATCTTCCTCAGATGGGGTCAACCTTGCTGCGATCTTTTCACTTCTCCTTCAAACACAAAATGCAGCGAGTTTTTCGCTCTAATTCCCCCAACAGGGGAGAGCCCCAGAGACGCTCTGGTTCATGCTTGGCCCCCCGGTCTTCTTTATGCTTATCCTCCTCTTCCGCTAATGACAAAATTTCTGCAGAAAGCTCATCGGTTGGGGAGCAAGATAATCCTCATAGCCCCATTCTGGCCTCACCAGATTTGGTTCCCTTACCTGCGGTCTCACAGCTTAGTTCCTCCTTGGATCATAGATCCCATTCCGGATCTGATCTCTCATCCTGCAGGATTACAACCCCCAAACCTGGACGACCTCAAGCTCACGGCTTGGTTGATCCAATTCCACTTATAGCTAGGACTCCCGGTATCTCCTCTCCCGTAAAATCTATTCTGGTGGCAGCGCATAACCTTCTACCAGAAAGATCTACAGAAGTAAATGGCAGCGTTTTTCCATCTTGGTCAAACATAGGGATTTAGACCCTTTTACTGCTCCCATTCCCACGGTTCTTGAATTCCTGTCCCATATCTTTTACCAAGGAGCTAGTGCTTCTACAGTCGAAGTCCAAATGGCAGCCATTTCTCATTTCCACGTAGGGGATAACCTTGGTCCCTTAGCATCCGCTAAGATATGCAAAACCTTTTTGAAAGGCACTTTTCTGTTGTACATAACTTCTTTTTCTTTCTTTTACTTCTTCTATCCATTTAACATCTTTGTTATATTCCACAGGATCTTCATAAATACTTCTCCAAAATATATCTGTGGTCTATCAATTCCTTTTACCTTGTTTTCCAACTCTCTGTTAAACTTTTCTGGGTCATCAATAAATCGCTTATTTTGTGCTTTTCCTTTATATGTATCTGTATATCTTCTAAGTTTTTCCACCTGTGGTGAGATTTTTAGCTTGTTATTTGCGATAGTGCAGGATAGATCCTGGTCTTTTCTAATACTGCACATTGCTTTTATTATGTCTATCTTTCTTAGTATTTTTGTTTATCTGTTCCTTCTTCTATATTCTTCTAACAGTGACACTTCTTGTCTTAATTTCTTTATACGTTTCTCTGGTTTATACTTCCATGATGGTATTCGATTTCTCCCCTTCCTTTCCCTCACTACCCTGTGTTCTTGTGGTAGAACTTTATCAATTATTAATTTAGCTGCACAGTAATATATTCTGTTTACTTCTGTTATATCGCATGGATCTCTATGGACTGTGCAAATTACTGTGTTCATTTGTTTTATCAAACTTCTGACTTTTTGGATTTTATTAACCATCTGCAGTCTATTTCTTTCATTGGTCTTAATATGTCTATCTATGTCTATTAAATAAAGCAACTCTTCTCTTAGCTCGTTTCTTACTAAACTGAGGGCACAGTTTTTGTTTTCCATTTCCTGCGGGCATTCTATTGAAAGTTCTATAGCATCTTCCCATGACACATTCTATTCAATTTCATCCTGTGCCATCCGTTGCTCTGTCATATGGAAACTCACTGGCCTATCATTCCTCAGCATTGACTGTGTCAGAGTTTCCACAGTTTCCTTTTCCTTCCCTGCTGTTCAGCTTCAAGTGAACATTTATACTGGTTACCTGTGGCAGGCTCCAAAATATCTTCATATGGTACCTGACCCCATTGCTTCCCTTTACACTGGTTTCTCGTTAATTTGGAAATCCATTACTCTATCCTGTTGTGGTGCTTTCTGATTTTCTACACTGAATCCTTCACTTCGCAGGTACTCTATAGCTGCAGTTTCTATTTCTTCAACTTCTCCATTACTAATATCCTTTTTTTACTTTTCCTTTTTGCCTTCTTATTTTTTTGTATTGTAAAGTTTTCCATATCCTGATTCCTTTGCCTGTATTTCTCTTCAAATATCTTTGGTGCTGCTCTTTTTGTATTGGCTAGTTTTGCTTTCTCCTTTGCATAAATATTATACCATTTTAAATCTCTTTTTCTTTCCCTTGTCCAGATTTCTTCTTCAGATGTTTCCTGATCTTCCTGCTTCTCCTTACTTTGTAGACTCATTCCAGCTGGCTGTGATATAACCTGTGTTAGACCTTCTACACCAAGTCCTTCACTTCGCAGGGACTCCATAACTTCAACTTCTATTTTTTTAACTTTTACTTTACTAATCTTCTTTTCTATATTCCCTCTTTCTGATTGTATTTTTTTACCGTGAAATTTTCCATATCTGGATGCCTTTCCCTGTATTTCTCTTCAAATATCTTTGGGGCTGCCTTCTTTATATTGATTAATTTGGTTTTCTCCTTTGCATAAATATTGCGCCATATCAAATCTCTCTTTCTTTTCCATGTCCATATTTCTTTTTTATACTTTTCAAAAATCTCTAGGTCTTGTTGTTTATATTTTCACACTTACTCAGATGCTTCTTTGTCCAAACAGATCAAAGTTTCTTGATCTACATACTGTTTTTCACAAATCAGTTGTATTAATGAATACAAATTTTTATTTGAAGCTTCTGCGACTTTTTCTTGTGGAAGTGTTTTTTTTCCTCTAATTTCACTCTTAATTGTTTTGTATATCTTGTGTCTGGAAATTCTGGGCTTTTTGCATAATAGTAACAATACATAAATTCTTTCTTATCCTTATGGCTCTTCTTTGGCTTATCAGTTTTTGTGATTTTTGTGGACTACTACTTCCTTCTACAAGAGGGGTCCATCCTCCCCCTGGGCATGTCCCCATTGTAGGAATGTTTCCATATTTTGAGGATTCTCCGCTGTCATCTCTTCCAGTCCTGGCACCAGTGTGCCTACCAGGATTGGGCACATTTTTATCCTGGGTCTTGTGCACCCAGCTATCTTTTTTTAATTTTTAACCTACTTCTGTCCACATGATATATGCTGTATAAATACAGTCTATATATAAGTGTTGTCCTGGTGAGATTTTGTGAAAAACAAGGTCTGGAAGGTACTCACCAAGACTTGAGGATGAATTCAATTTCAGCAATACTACTCTCCTTTGCTTACTGACTTATCTCTTCATTCAGACCCCTTTTGCTGCTTTGGGTTCGAGATGTGTAGAGAGGAGTTCTCTGGGTCAGTCGACTTTCCAGTTTGTGGAAATGACTTTCTCTGTACACAGAGATCTGACTCCTCTCACCTTGGGTCTCAGTACCCATCCCTCACTGGATCTGAGCCCATTAGTTCTGTCCAGGGTCAGCCTGCCCCCTGGAGCCTCCAGGATGTTCATAGGTTGGTACTAGGCTATCGGCCCTAGGGCCTGTACAATCCTAGCCATAACAATTCCCTGGCTATTTCTTCCCACAATATTTACTTCCCTGTATTCCCCTTGAAGGGGCCCCCAGTTCTTCTGATACCTTCCCAGAACACCCCTGTGAGGAGGTTCATTAGTAGAAGTCATGCAAAAGGAGACACATAGACTCCCCTTTGGCGTCCCTTACCGAATATACCAACTTTGATGAAGGGGAAGGATCCCCACAATCACCACTACAAGACATATCGTTTGGAGATGTCCTAGAGATCCTCAGACAGAAGGGTGGATGGTCAGCCCAACCTCCTTCTTCCCAGGTGTCGGTTTTCTTGGAGGCACTCAGGATGGGCCCATCTATGTCTTTGGTGGCCCTCCCCGACAGATGACCTCATTGATTTGGTCTCCCTCTGAGTCTGGAAGGAGCTGGACACAACACTACCTGTTGTAAAGTATCCTGATAAGTTTTTGGTCCCTCATAAAGACAGGCTTCTTTGATCTAAATGTATCCCAGTTGATGCAATGGTTTTGGTAACAGCCACCAAAAAGGAGCTAGCAGAACAGTGCTCTTCTGACCATCTGCTGAACAAAGACTCTTGAGCCATAGACTGATTTGGTAAGCTCATTTATGCCTCAGCAACCTTTGCCATGAGGTTGTTAAATTATTTGGCCCATTTCACTAGCTTGCAAAGGGATCTGGTCAAAGAGTTTACCAATTCCCTTCCTGAGTCTATGTCAGACAAGGCCTTTAAAAAGGTCTTTTCCTAACTAGCTGCTCTTGCATTGGTGATGGATACTTCCATGAAGCACATTTCCCATGCAGCGGAAGGCACCTCAAGAGCAGCTGGCTCAGGTGTTGCTGTGAGAACATGCCTGGATGAAACTTTGTGACTTGACAGAACCCTTCAAGGCAACTTTTGTGAATGCCCTCTTTGACGGCTCATCATTGTTTGGGTCTACTGTTAAAGTCACCCTTACCAGTAGTGAGCAAGAGGGAAAGACCCCATCTGCTGTGGGGATCAATTTTTCTACACCCAACTTACCTTTTCTAGGAACCAGAGGAGTGGAAAAAAGACATGGTACCATAAATCGCAGGGTTCCTTTTCTGATCAATGCAGGGACTCCTCCTTCTGAGGCAGGAGAGGAGGAGCTAATGGCTGATGCCACCCTAGAGGCAGAGGGGGTTGGGGTCCACAAAATCAGGACTTCAGGGGACCTGTTTCTGATGAGTCCTATCAGCTTTCCTGAAGTGATATCTGGCTGTCCTTCTCTGGAGGCAGTCAGAAGAAGATTATCACTGCACCTACATGCCTGGACCAAATTAACAACAAATTCTTGGGTGCTAAATATCATTTCCAGAGGTTATTACATTCTCTTTTCCCTACCACTTCCATTACACCAAAAAAGACTCCCCGATGTTCTACCCAATCAAAGGGAGTATGCAGCACTTGAAATCCAGAAATTGCTGCAAAAAAAGAGTCATCCAAGAGTTCCCAACCGAACAGAGAGGATTTGGAACTTACTCCCATTTCTTTTTGGTGTCAGGCAAAACAGGGAACATAAGCCCAGTTTTGGATCTAAGTCAGCTAAATTTGTCCGTAAAGAAGACAAAGTTCCAAATGGTTATGGTGCAGTCCATACTTCCGCTTCTGTGCAAGGACAATTGGATCTGCTCTATAGATCTTCAGGATGCACACTACCACATCAGTAAGTCACCTGCACTTCAGGCTAGGTACCAGTCACTATCAATTCAGAGCTCTGCCCTTTGGTCTCACCACAGCCCCCTGGTTGTTTACCAAATTTATGGCAGTTATAGCAGCTCATCTGAGACTGCAGGGATTCCAAGTGTTTCCATATTTAGACAACTGTTTCCTTACTGCACCAACCAGGCATCAACTTCTTCAGGCCATGAATTATCTTTTTCAGATATTCAACTCCCTAAGCATCACAATAAACCTAGCCAAATGAAACATATCTTTGGTGCAAAGTCTGAAATTCATTTGTACTCTTCTGGATACTACTCATCAGGTAGCATCATTACTGACACATCAAATAATCTTCTTGAGATCTCAATTACAGAAAATTCCTCTCTTCCATCTCCTATGGCAAGGCTGATTCGTCAGTCCCTAGGGTCTGTATTGGCTTCCATCATCTTGGCCCCACTTGCAAGGTTCCTTATTTGAATTCTCCAGTGGACCTTGGCTGTTCAGTGGTCTATTCTCTACCAGCCATTATCTTTCTCATCAAGCTTATGACTCCTTGCAAGCGTTACTTGCAATGGTGGCTCCTGTCAGACAACTTAAGCCTTAGCAGACCATTCACCTCTCCCCCCTCCTTCAGCCACTGTGACCACAGGCATTTCTCAGCTGGGATGGGGGGCATTCCAATGGAAAAATAGTCCAAGGTACGTGGGCTTACACGGAGAGCAAATTGCATATCAATGTTCTGGAAATTAGAGCAGTCCTTCTTATGTTGCAAGCATTTCAGAACATTTTTCCTTCTGGAATGATTGCTGTTCATATCAACAACATGTCCATAGTCTGGTATATCAAAAAACAAGGTGGAACCCGGTCTTACCCCTTTGCAGAGGGACAGTTGGGACATGAAAATGAGCAATCTCTTCAGACTGCTTTCTACTTGCAATACATATACCAGAGAAATCCAGTGTTCTTGCAGACAGACACATCAGGTCCATATTGACCCCTCACAAGTGGTCCTCAATCAGTCAGGGGTGAACCTGGTTTTCAGTCATTGGGGTTTACCTTGTTGCAACTTGTTTGCATCTCCCTCAACAACATGTGCAACAAGTATTTCACTCTACCCCCCCCCCCCATGGCAGTTATCAAGGGATGCTCTAGTTCATGATTGGCTCCCTGGTCTCCTATATCCTTATCCTCCTCTACCACTGATTCTGAAGTTTCTGCAGAAAGCTAGCAGACTGAAGTATACAGTGATCCTCATTGCCCCTTACTGGCCATGTGAAATTTGGTTCCCTTTTCTCTGGTCTCATCTGAAATATCTTTCATGGATTCTGAAGTCAAATGAGACTCCTATCTCACCTATCAGGAACTTGTCACCCCTTCCTCCACTTCCTCAAACTAACTGCATGGTTTCTGCAATTCCAATAGTCATACAAAGGTCCAGGCTTGCATCTCCTGTTTGTGATATTGTTCTAGCTTCTCAGAAAGCTTATACAAAGAAAGTTTATAGAAGTAAATGGAAAAGATTTGCTTTTTGGGCCTCTAAAGAAAACATTGACCCTTAAAGCTTCTGCAAAGAAAGTTTATAGAAGCAAATGGAAAAGATGTGCTATTTGGGCCTCTAAAAACACATTGACCCTTTTCTGGCTTCTGTTCTGTTATTTCACTCTTTAAAGAAGGAGATAACTTCACTACTATAAAACTCCATTTGGCAGCTATTTCTAACTTCCATTTGGGAATCGGGAATCAATTTGGGCTTTTTATCTGCATCTAAGCTTTGTAAAGCTTTCATGAAAGGAGTCTTTTTATGTAGATCCCATATCACAGATCCTTCTCACCCTTGGACTTTAATATTAGTGGTTATTGTCTTACTCAGAAACCTTTCAAACCAGCTGATAAATGCAACATCAGATTTCTGTCCTGGAAAACAACTCATCTGATGTTGTAAATCTTTATTCATTACTTACTGTTAGGACATCGGTTCCATCCTCGGAACTGATACGGCCGTTTCCCAGCTCATGCAAGCCAAAAATTCTCAGCTAAGAACCTACCCACAATGCCCCTCTCCTAGATATTCCAGATCTTGTTTGCCAGATTCCTAGTCAGACGTGTTAGCCATCTCTCTCAAGCTAAGCAGTAATTTGTTGTTTTTATGACAGTTTTTCTTCTGAATTTCAAAATTTTTAGTCAAGTTAGTCTTTTATCATTGTCGCCTATAACCTAGGCCCGTTTTCTACCCTTTTTCTTGGTAATTTATTTATTTTCTTTTACCTTTTTTGACTCTCTCTCTCTCTCTCTCTCTCTCTCTCTCCTGTCTTTGACAGGCCCCTTTTACTAGTGGTATTCCTTAACATAACTCCACTGGTATTTCTTCCTTATTTTTTTCTACAGGATAACATTGTTTCCTTACCATGTCAGACAAAGCTAAGTTGGGTTTTAAACAGTGTGACAAGTGTGGACGTAAGATGTCTACCTCAGATAAACATGTCCGTTGTGTCTACTGTTTGGGTGTGGATCATTTAAAAGCTGATTGTGACATTTGTGCTGGTTTTACTAATCGGACACTAGCAGAACATAAGAATAAACTTATTTTAAAAGGTTTACTCAAGATACTTTTCTCGGAGGCTCTATCTGGGTCAGAGGTCTCACCCCCTCCTAAGACCAAAAAATATAAGGAAAAACAGAGTCACTCAGTTCCTGCATCTCCATCAGTTATGGAACCAAGTTGGCTCTGTGCTTCACTGGCGCCCTCGGCACAGACCTCTTCGGCACCAGGATCTGTGTCCTCTCCCACAGTGCCGACCATGGTATTCAATCCTATCTCAGTTCCAAACACAGCACCACTGACTTTGAAGCTGTCTTTGTCTCCTACATCGGCTCCACTGACTGTTCATGCCTCGGCTCCATCCCTGTCCACTGTGTCGGCAGTTTCCTCAGCTCCATGGGCTCCAATGACTGTACATACCTCAGCACCACTCCCATCCATGGTGCTGACAGTTTCCTCGGCTCCATGGGCTCCAGTGAATGTACATGTCTCGGCGCCATCCCCGTTCATGGTGCTGACAGCTTCTTCGGCTCCATGGGCTCCGATGACTACACATGCCTTGGCACCATCCTCTGCCATGGTGGCAACAGTTTCTTCAGCTCCATTGGCTCCAAAATTCAATTACCTGCCAAGGACAAGATATTCTCCTACTTAATGACACTTTCTTGGGGCAGAGGTTTAGCCCCTTTCTAGAAAGACCTGATTCCCCTTCTGCAGCCTCTTTTAGATCCACTAGGAGTTTTTCTGAGCTTGACCTAGTGCGGGTTGTGGACCAGCTTCTGGTAGCTAGGGGGTTGCCGATTCCAGCTATACCTTCTGTCCCTCCTGGCTCGGAGTCTTTTATCTCTTCTTCCCCTGCTTATCCTCCCCCAGTCCCCTCTTCAGTACATACTGCCTTGGCTCCGACAGCAGCGCCTCCCCTGTTGGCACCGAACACCCTTGCAGCATCGGCTATGATGGAGCTGATGCTTTCTTGGAGCGGTGCTTGGACTGTCCGTACCTCTGTACCTAACTCGGCCCTTATTTTCTCACTGGCACTGTCTGTCCACAGTTCTGATGGCTTCCAGTTTTCTTGTAACCCCTCAACTGGAAGTGGGCTCAGGTTCGCCTGCTGTACAGGTGATGGATAGGGCCCTTCACTCCAAAGGCTCACAACCAGCCCCTAGGACACCAGTATCAGAATTCCCTGTGAAGGGAACCCCTTCTCCGGAGTCCTCCTCAGAAGATCCCAATGGAGAGCCACCCCAGAAGAAACAGTTCAAGAGGAAGCACCTTGACTCCCCAGAGGAATCTATCACAGAAGACACTGATTGTGATGAAGGGGAAGGATCCCCTCATTCTCCCCCAGAATACATTTCATTCGGAGAAATTCTCGAAATCCTCAAACAGCGGGGTGAATGGAAGTCTTCTAACCCTTCTTCTGAGGAATTGGTGTTTCTGCAGGCCTTCCATGTCTAGCCATCTACTTCTTGGGTGACCCTACCAGCAGATGATATTGTTAAACTAATTGTACAGCATGCCTGGAAGGCCCTGGACAATGTAGAACCTGTCCCCTGGAGGCCATACAAAATTTTATCTACACCTGAACACCAGCCCCACTGGTCCAAGCAGCTGACAGTTGATTCTATGGTTGTGGCGGTGGCCACCAAGAGGGAACTGGCAGAATATAGTTCCACTGTCCATCCTCCAAACAGGGAGTCCCGGACCATGGACAGGCTAGGGAAGCAGATCTATGCTTCAGCGACCTTCGCCATTCAGTCGCTGAATTATCTGGCATACTTTACTCACCTCCAAAGAGACCTAATTTCTGAAATGTCTTCCTCTTTGGTGGGGGTATTGCCTGATGAGGTGCGTGACACTGTCGCCTTGGAGCTATCTACCCTTGAATCCATCTCAAACTCCTCGATGTGTTTGATATCTCACACTGCCGAGGGGGCAACTTGAGCTGCCGCATCTGGTGTTGTCATGAGATGTAATGCTTGGATGCGATTTGTGATTTCGCAGATCCCTATAAATCTTCCTTCGTTAATGCTCCTGTCGATGACTCTGCACTTTTTGGACCCAAGGTATGTTACACACTTGCACATAATGAAAAAACAGAAAGACCTTGTCTGCTGTGGGAATACGCTTTTCAACCCCCCCCCCCCAGAGGCCCTACTCCAGGAACCAGAAGGGGAGAAAGATATGGTTCAAGAAATCCCAAGGATCCTTTCATGACTCTCAGGGTGAACAATACCCTCAGGGCAGGTGGAGCAACTCATATGGAAGATGCCCCTTTCAGGGTAGAGGGGGTCCGCATAACCAGGGAGCCAGAGATTCTTTCTCCGGCAGACCCTACCAGCGCTCCTGAACAGCTGCCCGATTACTTTCCTCTGGAAGCAGTTGGGGGTCATTTCTCTCTGCATCTACCAGCCTGGCATCTTATTACTACCGATGTTTGGATGCAGAGAATAATATCTAGAGGGTACCTAATACCTTTTCACCTAACTCCCAGACCCATAAAATGAATCCCCGATGTACCACCCAATCAAAGGGAATTAGCAGCCTTAGAAATAGAAAAACTGCTAAGAAAAAGAGTCATCCAACCAGTCCCACCAGAAAAGACAGGATCTGGGTTTTACTCAAGGTTCTTTTTAGTGCCAAAAAAGATAGGGGACTGGAGACCAATCCTGGATCTCAGCCTACTGAACAAATTTATCAAACCTCAAAAATTCCAGATGGTCACAGTACAGTCCATTCTTTCCTTCCTATTGAGGGACAACTGGATGTGTTCTATAGACATACAGGATGCGTACTATCACATAAAGATGGATCACCGCTCACGGAGGTTTCTCCGCTTCCGGTTGGGAGCCAATCACTACCAGTTCAGGGCATTGCCATTCGGTCTCTCAACAGCCCCCCTGAGTGTTCACCAAATGTATGGCAGTTGTGGTAGCCCATCTTCGACTACAAGGATTCCAGGTGTTTCCCTATCTAGACGACTGACTCCTTACTGCTCCGACCAGGAATCTCCTAGTCCACAGCCTCTCTTACATTCAAGATCTCGCTCTCCGCTTGGGGATTACAGTCAACAAAGACAAATCTCAGATGTCTCCAATGAAGACACTGGAATTTATTGGAGCGGTCTTCAACACAGCATCCTGTCAAGCTTCTCTCCCCCCTCACAGGATTTTGAAAATAAGACACCAAATTCAAGACCTTCTTCCTCACACATTTGTAGCAGCACATCTTGTACTGCAACTCTTGGGCTCCATGGCAGCTGCCATTACTTTGGTACCGCTGGTGAGACTGCACATGAGAATCCTGCAGTGGCTCCTTTCTGCACAATGGTCGTTGTTAACCCACCCACTCAACCACATGATATGCCTTACAAACCGTTGCAATGAGGAAATGCAATGGTGGATGGAGCCACAAAAGAATTCTTGGTGTCGACCGTTCTGCCTTCCCCAACCCACGGCCACAGTGACCACGGATGCTTCACTATTAGGGTTGAGGAGCATTTTTAGGGAAGGACTGTCCAAGGCACCTGGACCCCCCCCCCCCCCCGAGACCAACTTGCACATAAATGTCCTGGAACTGAGGGAAGTTCTCTTAGCTTTGCAAGTACTCCATGCATCCCTGCCTTCGGGGACCATTGCAATTCAGTCAGACAACATGTCAGTCTTCTGATATATCAACAAGCAAGGCGGAACCAGATGGGTGATAGCTTCCAATCACTTTCTTATAGCAATGCACATTCCCGGGAGTTTCAACCTTATTGCGGACAATCTGAGCAGGAACATCCTGATGCCTCACGCATGATCCCTTAATCCTGTAATAATAATAGTAAGCAGCTTCTCCCCAGAATTACAAATGCAGGAGCCATTTTGCCTTGATCCCCCCTTAGGGGAACCACCGAGGGATGCTCTAATGCACGATTGGCCCCCGGGTCTTCTGTATGCCTTTCCCCTCATTCCAAAATTTCTCCAGAAAGCTCAGAGGTTGAAAAGCAAAGTGGTCCTCATTGTTCCCTACTGGCCATGTCAAGTCTGGTTCCTGTTTCTATGGCCTCATCTCATTCACAGCCTGTGGATCCTGGATCATTCCCAGGACCTGTTATCCCATCCTCAGGGATTGATTCATCTGAACCTGCACAGTCTCAAGCTCACAGCCTGGTTCCTCCACTTCCAATGATTGCCAGACTGCCTGACATCCCATCTTCTGTTTATGATATTCTTCTGGCCTCACACAAACCTTCCACTAGAAAGGTTTATTCTAGCAAATGGACTAGGTTCTCTATTTGGGCCAAAGATCAGAACTTAGACCCTTTCTCTATGACTATTCAAAAGATTTTGCAATTCCTGACTACTCTTCTGCATTCAGGAGCCTCAGCTTCAATGAACACTGTACATTTAGCAGCTGTCGCCAGTTTTCATAATGGTCTTGAAAATTCTTCAGTTATGTCACACCACCTATGCAAGACCTTTTTGAAGGGACTATTACATGTTAAACCTCCAGTCAAGTCTACCTTAGATCCCTGGGACTTGACTCTGGTGCTTCAATCTCTTAACAGGCTCTCCCTTTGAGCCCTTTGATTCATGTGATTTGAAATTTTTGTCTTGGAAAACCATACATCTGAAGTAGGATATTCATTTGTCTGCAACCTGTGGGTTATGGATCCGATATCGGATCCGAACCGGCATGGTTTTCCAGCTATGGATCCAAGCTCTCAGCTCCTCCCCTCACCCATAATGCCCTGCTCTACCCTCATGACCTCAGATCTTGTTTGCCGCGCTGGTAACTAGATGTGGATACATAGCTCTCAGCTAAGTAGACTATTTTCTTGTTGAAAAATAGAGAATTTTTTCTTTCTTTAATAATTTTTGTGTGAAAGTAGTAGGTTTCCCGTTTATATAGACTGTTTTAAGTGTATTTTAAGTTACAGTAATAATTTTTATTCCCTCCCCTCGCTGTACGTAGAGTGTGTGTGTAGGCCTGTGTGCTTTCTTTTGTTGTTTAAGTTACTTTTCAGTAACTTTGGGTTTTATAGATTATGGCTGAACAGCCTAAGTCTATATTTTCAAAATGCTCCGAGTGTGGCCATAAGCTCTCTCCGGCTGATGGCCACACTCGGTGTGTTAAGTGTCTTGGGGTTGAACACCTCACATCTGGTTGTACCATTTGTGCAGGGTTCAACCCCAGGGCACTGAGGGAGCGGAGGTCCAAGCTGGTCTTGGCGGGTCTTTACCGCCGGACTCGGCTCCGACCTCCGCTCCTTCGGGACTCCTGCGGCTGCAGTTGTTCCCCTGTGGCACCCCTCCTGCTCCTGGGACTCAAACTCCCGCTTCTGGAGAGGAGAGGGATGCATCTAGAAAGGACGGAGGGAGAAGCACCGCGGCGGGCCGAGACCTCTGTTTCGGCCCGCCAGCTAAGCTGGCTTCTCCCGGCTCCGTTCGTTCGGTCTCCTCCTTCGGCTCCGGTCCCCTGTGTGCTTCTCACCGGGTCCCGAGGAGGAGGAGACCGATCTCCGTCGAGGCTATCGAGGAGGCATTCCAGGCCTACCTCGGTAGCCTCGTCGAGATCTACCCATAGCCTCGATGCTGATCTGGACGGATGATGAGAAGGTTCATCCAGGCCCAGATGCAGATGGGAGTGCTCTTGCCTCCCCTCGGGAGCTCAACACCCTTTTTAAGCCTATTGCTCCTTCTCCGACCCGCTACCGGGTTCGGAGCAACTGGAGCCGAGCAGCCGAGCCGGGGAGGTCGGAGCCGATAGTACTTGGTACCGGATCCGACCCTGCCCTCAGTGCGTCGGACCCGATCTCGGAGCCTGGATCCGAGCCGGATCCGGGGATCAGTGCTCCTTCGGCGCCGTCTGTGTCGGAGCGCACTGTCCTTCGGATCCGAGTGCTGCGGCGCCGCTCCGATCCACTCTTCGGATCCGAGGGGAGCCGATTGTCGGATCCTTTGGTCGAGGTCGGCTCCCCTTCGGCTTTTGATGTAGTGGAGAGGGCTCTGTTGAGGGTCTCCGGACCCCGGCACTTGCTTCGCTCCGTCCCGCTCCCTCTGCACTGGGCCAGGCTTCCACCATCCGGCCCCTGGGACAGCCCGTTTCTGTGCCCCAAGTTGCTCCCATGGAGCAAATTGCTGCTGCGAGGACTCCTCTGACAGCCCCCAGAGGAGGCTCCTCGCAAGCATACGTGCAAAAGGAGGCACATTGACTCCTGAGTCTCTCACTGAAGACACGGACTTGGAGGAAGGGGAAGGCTCCCCACGGTCACCCCCCGAGGATGTCTCCTTCGGAGACATCATGGAAATGCTCCGTATTAGGGGGGGGTGGTCTGCCCGCAAGTCTTCCTCAGACGAGTCCGTGTTCTTGGAGGCATTCAAACGGGCCCGTCTACCTCTTGGGTGTCCCCTGCCGACCCCCTGGTGGACCTTATTACCACCAGGGCGTGGAAGGAACCGGACACCGTGGAGCCAATTCCCAAAAGACCTGATAGGATCCTTAGCCCGCCTTCCGACAGGACCCATTGGAGTAAGGGGCCTCCTGTAGATGCCATGTTGATGGCGGCGCCACAAAGAGGGAACTGGCTCAGGAGAGTCCTCAGTCCACCCACCGAGCAAGGAGTCTCGGATGATGGACCGCTTGGGAAGCGGATGTTCAGTTCGGCGACCTTCTCGGTAAGGGCTGAACTATTTGGCACATGTTATTCGGATGCAGCGAGACCTTATTAAGGAGTACGCTGCATCCCCCCCTGAGTCCATTTCGGAGGAGGACAGAGTTCTGCACTCCACCAAAATGGCCACTCTTAGGTCAGTCACAAATACTTCTATGCGGCTACTCTCCCATGCTACGGAGGGCCGCTAGAGCTGCGGGACAGGACTGGTCACGAGCGTCAGGCCTGGCTCCGCCACTGCGATTTTTCTGAGCCCTTCAAGGCGTCGTTGCGAACGCCTTTGATGGTTCTGCTCTGTTTGGCAAGACCGTTCGCGAGACGTTGACCCAGAGCGAGAAGGACGGAAGACGCTGTCTGCCGTCGGAATCGCTTCTCTGCACCCCAGAGGCCCTATTCTAGGAACCAAAAGGGTCAGAAGAAGATGTGGTTCCGAAGTCGCAGCAGTCCCAGCCTGCTCCGGACAACCAGTCCTTCCGTGGCAGAGGAGGACAGGGAGGACGCCGCCCTAGAGGCAGAGGGGCTCCCAGAAACTTCGGGTCCAGGGAACCTTTCTCTGAACGGCCCAGCAACCCTGAGGGTTGCCCGACTGCTCTACTCTGGAGGCAGTCGGGGACGTTCGGGGCACCTAGCGGCATGGGAGTCCATAACATCGGACCGCTGGGTTCTCCAAATCATATCCAGGGATATCGCATTCCTTTCCTTCACCTTCCAAAGATGAAGTCCCTCCCAGACGTACCACCCGGTCAAAGGGAGGCCGCTTTGGCAGAAATTGGCCATCTGCTAGAGAAAAGAGCCATCCAGCCCGTTCCCCAGACCAGATCGGATCAGGGTTCTACTCCAGATTCTTTTAGTGCCAAAAGACGGGGAACTAAGACCAATCCTAGACCTCTCTCTCTTGAATCTGGCAGTCCCCAAAGAAAAATTCAATGGTCACTCTACAATCTATTCTCCCCTTCTGGGAGAAGGCCACTGGATGTGCTCGATAGATCTCAAGGACGCGTACTACCACATCCTAATGGACAGGCGCCCAGGAGGTTTCTCCGCTTCGGCTGGGAGCCAGTCACTACCAGTTCCGGGTCCTTCCCTTTGGTCTCACCACAGCCCCAGGGTGTTTACCAAAGTACTAGCAGTGGTAGCGGCCCACCTGAGGCTTCAGGGGTGCAGGTCTTTCCCTACCTGGACGACTGGCTCCTTACCGCCCCAACAAGGCATCTACTTCTCTGGCGAGACTCCTTTCTCCATCTTGCTCCATTTCTGGGCATCACAATAAATACAAACAAGTCCAACCTGGCGCCCACTCAGCTCTTAGATTTCATAGGGGCCAGACTAGACACAAGGAGTTCTGAGCCTTCCTCACTGCGGACAGAGTTCTAAATCTGCAGCTCCAGGTGCGGGCCATTCTCCATTCATGTTCTGTTCCAGCGGAGTTGGTCCTGAGGGCTCTAGGGTCCATGGCTTCGTCGATAGCACTTCTTCCTCTTGCCAGGCTCAATATGCGCATTCTGCAGTGGACGCTCTTAGTACAGTGGTCATACCTTGCTCTCCCCATGCATCATCCCATAGCGATCAGCAAGGCTTGCAAGCGGTCCCTCTTGTGGTGGCTCCACTCCCCGGATCTCCACGAGGGTCGCCCATTTTGTGCTTCTCCCCCTCTCGCCACGGTGACCACGGACGCCTCCCGCCTCGGGTGGGGGGGGCACTTTGGGGGCCGGACAGTCCAAGGCACGTGGAACGATTCAGAGACCTTACTGCATATCAATGTTCTAGAGATGAGAGCAGTGCTCTTAGCGTTGCTAGCACTTCAGGACTTTCTTCCCTTGGGAACAATTGCGATTCAATCGGACAATATGTCTGTTGTCTGGTACATCAACAAGCAAGGGGGAACAAGGTCTTACCCTCTTTGTCGAGAGGCCATGAGAGTTTGGGAATGGGCAATCTCCACCAATCGCTTTCTCATAGCAACGCATTCCGGTCGGTCCAACATCCTAGCGGACAAGCTCAGTCGCACCATTCTGACCCCTTACGAGTGGTCTCTCAATTGTCAAGTAGCGAACGCATATTCGCACGGTGGGGAACCCCTTCATGCGATCTTTTGCTTCTCCCTCAAACACCAAGTGCGACAGTTTTTTCGCTCTAATACCTCCTCCCGGAGGTACCCCAAGAGACGCTCTGGTGCATGCTTGGCCACCCGGTCTTCTGTATGCCTATCCACCCTTGCCTCTGATGCTGCAAGTTCTTCAGAAAGCCTCTCGGGTGGGTTGCAGAATGATTCTCATTGCTCCATTCTGGCCTCGACAGATCTGGTTCCCCTTCCTAAGGTCTCACTCGGTGAATCCTCCTTGGATTCTAGATCCCATTCGGATCTGATATCCCATCCATCCTGCATTCCTCCTCCGAACCTGGACAACCTGAAGCTGACCGCTTGGCTGCTCCAGTTCCACTCTTGATAAGGACTCGGTATTTCTTCACCGGTAAAGGCTATTTTGGTGGCGGCTCATAAACCATCCACTAGAAAGGTTTACGAAGCAAATGGAAATGTTTCTCTGTGTGGGCGGAGCGGCAAGGCCTAAATCCTTCACGGTTCCTCTCCCTGTAGTGCTTGATTTTCTAACCTCTCTCTTTAATGATGGTGCCAGCAGTTCCACAGTCAAAGTTCAACTGGCGGCAATTTCTCACTATCACATTGGTCAAGAGTCTAATCCTCTTATGTCAGCCAAATTGTGCAAAACATTTCTTAAAGGTACTTTCCTTCTCAGGCCCCTATAAAGCAAGCAGTTCCTCCTTGGGACCTTTCTTTGGTCCTACAGGCCTTGACCGCTCCCCTTTCGAGCCAGCTGCTACGGTGGATCTCAAATTCTTGTCCTACAAGACAGCCTTTTGGTAGCCATTACATCAGCCAAGAGAGTTTCTGAACTTCAAGCTTTATCAGCTAAACCTCCTTACTTGGTATTTCATCCGGACCGTGTCTCCCTCAGGACCAACCCGTCCTTCCTTCCTAAAATCGCTTCTGAAGCAAACATCAATCAATCCATTAACCTCCCTGTTTTCTTCCCTAAGTATGAAAACAAAGGTGAATATAAGCTACACTCACTAGATGTTCACAGGCAACTTAGATTTTATCTCAACAGGACAGCTGGTCATAGGCAATCCGACCAGCTGTTTATTTCCTTTGCAAAATTCAATTTGGGCAAGCCAATTTCTAAAGTTTCTCTGTCCCGCTGGATTTCACAGTGCATTTTATTGGCTTATCAAGCGTCAGGAAGGCCCGCACCGGGGTATTCATGCCCATTCAACCCGGTCAGTATCTACCTCGGCAGCCTTCAAGGCTAGGATTCCTCTAGATGATATTTGTGCAGCAGCCACGTGGGCTTCATCTCATACATTTATTTCTCACTATAAGTTGGATCTTGCATCTAGGGGTAGAGCATCCTTTGGCTCCGGTGCTCGGAATATCCTTCCATGATGGGCGCCCAAGATTCAGGTAGCTGGGGACTCTGTCCCACAGGTTGCAGACAAATGAATATCCTACTTCAGATTTAGAAGTTATGTACTCACCATAACGTTCCATCTGAGTAGGTGTATTCATTTGTCTGCAACCATCCCGCCCTCCTATCCCCCTGGCCTTTCAGTTTCCTGCATATTCCTTGTTACCCTTTTGAGGGTATTGTTGCTTTGGCAAACTCGATCTGAGGTCATGAGGGTAGAGCAGGGCATTATGGGTGAGGGGAGGAGCTGAGAGCTTGGATCCATAGCTGGAAAACCATGCCGGTTCGGATCCGATATCGGATCCATAACCCACAGGTTGCAGACAAATGAATACACCTACTCAGATGGAACGTTATGGTGAGTACATAACTTCTAATTCTGGTAGCACTCACCTCAGCAAGAAGAGTATCTGAGCTGCAGGCCTTGAGTGTCAAGAGTCCTTACTTGATCTCCCACATGGATAGGATGTCCCTTCATACTGACCCTTCCTTCTTGCCCAAGGTCATTTCTGTTTTTTCCATTAACCAGTCTATTGACCTGCCAGGTTTCTTCCCAAGGCATTCTAATAGAGGGAAGTACCTTTTGCACACCCTTGATGTGCACCGACAGCTTCGTTGTTATTTGGACAGGACTAAATCTTTCAGGAAAACAGACCAATTGTTGGCTAAACCTGTTTCCAAAGTGACTTTATCCTCTTGGCTTAGAAACGTCATTACCTTTATCTACCAACAGAATAAGTTACCCTTACCTTCCAGAATAAAGGCTCATTGTACCATATTTATGGCTACCTCTGTAGCTTTTCATTCCAGAGCCTCTATGGATGATATATGCACAGCAGCCACATGGGCAAGACCTCATACCTTCATATCTAATTACAAATTGAATTTGGCCTCCAGGGGATGAGCATCTTTTGGTTCTATGGTGCATAGGAATATCCTTCCTTAGGGCCACCCAGGACTCCAGTAGCTGAGAACTCGGTCCTAACAGTAAGTAATGAATAAAGATTTACAACATCAGATAAAGAAGTTATGTCTTACCATAACGTTCCATCTGTGTTGTAGATCTTTATTCATTCCTTACTTCCCACCCTCCTTCCCCCTTCCTGGACTCCTGGTGGACTTTAGGTACTCCTGGTTAGCGTATTTGCTCAGACAGAACCTCCTACTCTTTTCCTATTACTACATCTTTTATCTAGGGTGGGCAAATTCGATCTGGAGTATCTAGGAGAGGGGTATTGTGGGTAGGTTCTTAGCTGAGAGATTTTGGCTTGCACGAGCTGGGAAATGGCCAGATCGGTTCCAAGCATGGAACCGAGGACCTAACAGTAAGGAATGAATAAAAATATACAACACAGATGGAACGTTATGGTAAGACATAACTTCTTTTTTTGGTAGCTATTACATCAGTTAAAAGAATTTCTGAATTGCAAGCTTTGTCTTCTATATAATTGTTCATATGGACAGAGTTTCAATCCATACAAATCCATCCTTTATGCCCAAAGTAGCCACAGAAACTAATATTAACCAGACCATCCACCTGCCAGTCTTTTTCCCTAATTTTTCTAATAAAGGCGAATACTTTACACATCTGTTGGACATACACAGACAGCTTTGTTTCTATATTCACAGAACAGAACGGTACAGGAAGTCAGACAAATTGTTTATCTCCTTTTCTCCAAAATGCTTGGGCTAGGCAGTTTTGAAGGTAACCCTGGCCAAATGGATTACTAGTTGTATTTCCCTCATTTATTCTAGTCAAGGTCTGGAATTGTCTTGCCCCCCCCCCCAAGAGCCCATTGTACAAGGTCCATGGCTATATCTTCTACCTTTTCCTCTAGAGCTTCGATTGATGACATTTATGCTGTAGCCACTTGGTCAAAGACGCACACCTTTGTGACTCGCTATAAATTAGACATTGTCTCCAGAAACAGAGCTTCCTTTGGGTCAACAGTGCCCTGGCATATCCTTCCTTGAGCCACCCAAGAGTTATGTAGCTGGGGGCTCTTACCCACTTGTGAGGAGTTCTGTTGCTATCTCCTATCTCTTACCATCTTTGGAAGGTGTTTATAAAGGTGACTACAGGACACCAGTATCTATTCCAGCTATCCCTAAAAAGGCTCAGAGAAAATATAAGGTCTCCTTGGATTTGACAGATTTCTTTTCTCATTTGACTGCTGACCCAGCTGTGGTCTCCCTGGCTGCTCAAATAAAAAGTCCTTGACTTCATATAAACCAGTGTCCCCTGATGGAGGGAAAATAGTTAGGTCTTCAGGGCAAAATGATGTCTCTTTCTAGTAATCTAGACTTTAGAATGTTAAATTATTAAGGCTATATGTGGTGATTTATTTTAGAGTGTATGTATAGTTTTAGTGAGATTGCTGCATCCTTTTCTGAAGAAGAATATGAATTTTATTGTTTCTAATTTGATTTTGGTTTAGAAACATGCTTTGAGAGGTGGGCTCCAATATGCAGATACAGTCTCGGAAACTTCTGATGACTGTATGCTTGGTTAAATAATCCGAACTTTTCTGATGATTTAAAAGCCAAAATTATGAATGCACTTTTAAGTTCTGAATTGGTGTTTGGGCCCTAAATTATCAAAGAGTGGGAGGATAGAAGTCAATTAATGCATGGGGTATCTATGAGATTTCATGTACCTAAGTTCTCAGCAAACAAGGCATTTTCCTTAAGGGGCAGAACAAACAAAAATCCAAGCCAAACAATTTAGGGCTCCAAAAGGAAAAAGCAGGATGTTAATTCTTTGAAATCAAACAAGAAGGGTTCCTTTCCAAAAAAAGAATCAATACCCTGCAAATAAATGACTATGCCGAGTCAAAGCGCACTCCTCCCTCTCCTCTTGCCGTTCCTTTTGTAACTCCTTCCCCCATTCTTTCTCTCAACCCTGCAGCCTGGCCACAAATAGTCTTAGACAAATGGGTTCTGAGAATAATTTAGCCAAGATACATTTGGCAATGGATAGAAAATCCTCCCCCCTTTCAGGGAAGTTTCCACACACCCACCAGACCAGACAAAGCTGTTTCCTCCAGTGTTCCATCACATGTTAGAAGCAGTGGCCATAGAACCAGAATCTTTTTGGTAGTAAAAAATGAGCAGTCCTGGAGACCTGTTGTAGATTTGTCCTTTCTAAACACCTTTGTAAAAATTCTGAAATTCAAAATGCTCACCTTACATTAAGTCCTAGTGTTGCTTTCAGACCACTGTTTCATTGTGACTCTAAACTTCAAGGACACGTATTGTCATATTCCTGTTGCTGTCAGTTTTAACAAATTTCAGACAAATTCTTCAGATTTTTTCATGGGGAGCAGCGCCCATGAGAGTTCAAGTGCAAGGCTTTTGTGGTCTTCAGAACATGCCAAAGCACATAAACATAAAAGAGATTTTGGTACTGATTCATGTCTTAAAAGTTCTTTAAAACTTATAGACTCTGGGTCCACTTCAGATGGTCACAGACAACACCACCATGCTGTGGTACCTGAACAAGTAAGGGTGAGGGGAGTACAAGCTCATACCCTTTGCTGCTGGTTGGCACTGATGGCCTAGGAGATGGGTTCTACAGCATTCTGTGAATATTCAGGACTCATATTGGATTCCAAAATGTTATATTGGACTCTAGAAGCATTCTAGAGGCAGCAACCTGGTCCTCTCTTCATACCGTTGCGAATCACTACAACCTGGATTCCTTTACAAGGTCCAGAGCAGGCTTTGCTATGACCATTTTCCAGAGACTCATGGATCCTTATCCTTCCACCTCCACAAATATACCCAAAATGCCACTGAGGCAGTGGAAATAATGAACATAGTACAGTTTTGTAAGTCCCACTTACCTGTAACAGTAGATGTTTGAACTCCTGACTACCTCACTAGTAGTAGCCATTGACCATCCCCATATTTTTGTATATTTGAGATGGTTTTCAACCTCTTTGATTCATTTGATGTTGTATTTGGTTTTTATATGGTATTGTGATTGCCTGCAAATTCACTCTGTATAATTTTGGCTTCATATACTTTCCTCTCCTTCTTTATGGAAGTGAAAAAGCATGAACACTTATTTCCTGTCACAGCTGAAGGCTTCTGACTCAGGATCTTCATCCCCATTTTTCCAATCCATCTCAGAACATGCTCAGACAATTACCTTGGCAGATAACTCCTGTAATGACCCACGACTGCCATCTAGTAATCAAGGAGCCTCAGTCCTCACCACTGGCAACAGTGGGAGACATTCACTGGGAGAATAGCAGGTACACACACAATATTTCCATATGCAGCTTTCTGCATCAAGTGCAATTTCCCTTAAGAGCACACAGAGACCACAGTCAGTCCGGGGCTGGTTTCTCCCTCTTTCTGCAGATCCCCAGTAAGACTTCCCACTGGCACAGCTATAGCATTGAAATCTCAGCTGAGTGACCAAGCCAAGACCTTCAGCACCCCCTCTGTCAAACCAGTGCTTCTTGTCCCTGCCCAAGTAGTTGACACACACACACTCTTTGAGGTTTGATTTACACACACACACACCTGGGAAAGGCTGGCACAGGATCTAATGGGATCCTATCTCGCCTACATTCATAACTGATGGGCTCGGAGCCGATCCATCGGCTCCGACTCGGCCAACTAGTACACTAGAACGAAGTCTCTTATTTGCTGGGCTACTCCCTATCCCAGGATGCACTACACCTGCTTCCCCAGATCTCGTTTGCCGCTTTACAAGCTGGACGTGGTCTCGACTTGGCTGGAGCTAAGTGGTTTCTTTTACCGTTACTGGTCTTTGACCTTGGGTTTTTTCCTCTGAATATTGATAAAACAGCTGTTTTAACAGCTACTCTCTGTAAATTGTGTGTTTTATAACTTTGTGTGTGAAGTGATTACTGGTACTTTATTTCGCTGTCGGGCAAGGCCCGTTTAAGTTAGAGGGCCTTTGCCCTACTTTTGAGAGTTGGTGTTATTATTATTTTTTCTTCGGGCTAAGCCCATTTAAATTAGAGGGCTTTGGACCGTTGTTTTTTGTGGTGTTGTGTGTGTTCACTGTGTTCTCTTGTGAGGTAAATCTCCCTCTCAAGAGCTCGTGCCTTGTTTCTCGCGCTCTACAGTTGGCGCAAACCTTGTCAGATTATATTGCTTGTCATATCCATTCATTATGTCAAAAGAGCAGAAGTCAGGATTTAAGAAATGCACTCGGTGCAATTACAAAATGTCCATTACAGACAGTCATTCGATTTGCGTGTATTGTTTGGGGCCTAAACATCTACAGGAGACATGTAGTGTCTGTCATGCTTTCTCCTCTAGGGTTCTTCAAGAGCGCAAAAATAAACTCATCTTGAAGGGTCTTATTAAGCCCTCTTTTGAAGAAGTTTTAGATCCTCCTGTTACCTCCAAAAAGAAAAGATCGTCGGCTCCGACAAGTCCGTCAGAACCGACTGCTAAAAAGCAAAAGTCGACCTCTTCTTCCTCGGCTCCACTGACTTCGGGGCCGAGGGTCGAAGGGTCTGCCTTGATACCTCTTTCCTCGGCTCCATTAGTTTCGGAGCCGCAGGTTGGAGTATCGAGAGGCGAATCACCTCCATCGGTTCCAATGGCTTCGGAGCCGGTGGAGGTGTGCAGCTCAGACTCTTCCCCCTCGGCTCCGAAGAAAGATCCTTCGGTGCCGATAGTGGTCCATGCTGTGGTGGAACCGGCGCTGATAGTGTTGGAGCCTTTTCGGAGCCGGTCCCCTACTCTCTCGGAGCCGAGAGGAAAGTCTTCTCGTCTGTCTACCTCCTCTAAATCTTCGAAACTGTCTGATTCGGATCTGGATAGGGTGATACAGAGGCTTTTCCAGTCTCCAGTTTTTGCTCAAATGGTCTCGGCTCCAGCCCAGTTGGCTTCGGAACCGATCCCCCCTCCGAAACATTCGATTCCTCCTCCAACCTCCTCGGAGCCGTTGGAGTCGGTGATGGTGGAGCAATGCGGAGCCATACGGTTGGAGCCGAGACCCCTTTGAGGTCTGTCGGCTCCGACTATGGTTCCTACCCTGTCCTCGGGTTCAGGGTTTGGTACTGGGACTTCCTCAGCCGGGCCCGAGGGGAACACTTTGGGGCTGGGTGCCTCGGTGCCTAGTCTTCCCCTCGGAGCATTGGCTGCTGGAATTCCCAGTGCCATCGTGGCCTCTAGACCAGTGATCTCCATGGAGTCTGGAGGTCCGGCCTTTGAGGCCATGAGGAGTGCGCTGGCCATGCCTTTGCCGGCTCAGCAGGCTTCTACCTCACCGTCCCTAGACCTGGAGACTGGTGCTTCTGTTGTGTTGCAGTCCCCCGGCAGCGGGGCTCCAGGGCCTGAGGATACCCCCATCGGGGGTTCCCTTCTTCCGGGGGGTCCATCCAAAACTGCTTCGGACGAGCCCCCACGGAAGAAATTGTGCAAGAGGAAGCACGTGGACTCCCAAGATGAGTCTGTTACATCGGATACTGACCTCGATGATGCGGAAGGGTCCCCCAAATCATCTTCGGATGATATCTCTTTCTCAGATATCCTGGAGATTCTGAGACAGAGAGGAGATTGGCAGGCCAAAACCCCTTCAGCTGAGGAGTCAGTCTTCCTCAAGGCCTTCGGGGCCCAGCCCTCCGCCTCCTGGGTGTCTCCGCCCTTCGATGAACTCCTTGATTTGGTTTCTCGAAGGGCGTGGGAACATCCTGATTCTGTGGAACCGGTGCCTGCGAGACCCAATAAGTTTCTTTCAGCCCCCCCCCCAGAAGGAATTTCTGACGAAGGGTGTTCCCGTAGATGCTATGGTGGTGGCTTCTGCCACACAGCAGGACGTGGCAGAGGCTTCAACGTCTGTCCACCCTCCTAATAAGGATTCCAGGAGCATGGATAGGTACGGGAAGCGTACCCTGTCTTCAGCGGCCTTTACCTTACGGTCGCTGAATTATTTATGTCATTTTACCAGGCTCCAAAGGGACCTCCTTAAAGAGCTAAATGACTCCCTCACTGGTAATCTACCTGAGGAGCTGGCCCCTGTTGTTGGCGCCCAGATGACTACCTTGTTCTCCATCGTGAACTCATCCATGAGGCTCATTTCGTATGCGGCCGAAGGGGCGAGTAGAGCAGCGGGAACAGGCGTTGCCCTCAGAGACACGCCTGGTTACGCTTGTGTTCATTTGCGGAGGCCTTTAAGTCTTCTTTCGCCGATGCCCCCTTTGATGGGTCATCTTTGTTTGGACCCAAGGTGAAGGACACACTAACTCAGTGCGAGCAGGAGGGCAAGACCTTGACTGCCATTGGGGCCCATTTTTCCGCTCCTTCTAGGCCTTACCCCAAGGCCCAGAGAGGAGGGAAAATGTGGTTCAGAAAATCTCAGAAGTCTTTCCCTACTCCACCCAGTGATTTCCCCTCCAGAGGCAGGGGGGGGGGTTGAATTCAGCAAGACGCCGCCCCAAAGGCGGCAGAGGCCCCCATAACTCTGGAGACCGCGATTCCTTTCGTGGTTCTTCCTACAACCAGCGTCCCTGAGTTGTTGCCCGACTGTGCAGCTCCGGAGCCAGTCGGGGGTCGGTTTGCGGCGCACCCACAACCTTGGGAATCCATAACAAGCGATCAGTGGGTACTTCGCATTATTACCGGAGGCTATCTCATCCCCTTCAACAAGCCCCCCCTTTCCTTAAGGGAAATCCCGGACGTACCACCCAGTCAGCGGGATCAGGCAGCAATAGAGGTTTCAAAGCTGCTAGAAAAAGGAGCCATCCAGCCTGTCCCCACCGACCAGATCGGATCAGGAACTTACTCAAGATTATTTTTGGTACCAAAAAAGACAGGGGACTTCAGGCCCATTTTGGACCTCAGTTCATTGAATCGTTTTGTGCAAAAGTCCAAATTCCGAATGGTCACCATTCAATCCATTCTTCCATTGCTGGAGAAGGATGCATGGATGTGCTCCATAGATCTCCAGGACGCTTACTATCACATTCTGATAGCTCAAGAGTCCAGGAGACACTTACGCTTCCGCCTCGGAGTCAGTCATTTCCAATTCCGAGCACTGCCCTTTGGTCTCACCACAGCCCCCAGGGTGTTCACCAAGTGTCTGGCAGTGGTGACTGCTCACCTGAGGAGTCTAGGATTCCAAGTGTTTCCATATCTAGACGACTGGCTCCTTACTGCCACCTCTGAGCATCTACTATTCCAGGCGCTCAACGCCACGTTCACCTTGGGCCGTTTCTTGGGGATTACGTTCAATTGACAAAAATCTGTACTACAGCCATCTCAGCGTATTACTTTTATAGGCGCAGACTTAGACACAAAAAGGATGCACGCCTTCTTACCGGCAGCAAGAATTCAGGTTCTGCAAAACCAAGTCAAATCCTGTCTCCCCCTATCAAGAGCTCCGGCCCATCTGATTCTACAACTGTTGGGCTCGATGGCGTCAACCATACTCTCAGTCCCCTTAGCCAGACTTCACATGCGAATTTTGCAATGGCTCCTGTTGGTTCAATGGTCCTATCAGGAACTTCCCTTGAACCATTTAGCCATGATCACGGAGAGTTGCCGTCGGGATCTGCGTTGGTGGCTCCTCCAATCCAATCTCGACCAGGGGCGACCCTTTATTCCTCAACCCCCTGTTGCCACTGTGACCACGGACGCCTCCCAGGTAGGGTGGGGGGGGTCATTACCTGGACAGGTCGGTCCAAGGCACATGGCAAATCCAGGAAACGCATTTGCATATCAATATCCTGGAGATGAGAGCGGTACTCTTGGTACTGCAAGCTCTCCATCACGCTCTCCCGCAAGGTCCGATTGCTATCCTATCCGACAACATGTCGGTGGTTTGGTATATAAACAAGCAAGGTGGAACCAGATCTTACCCACTGTGCAGAGAAGCCATGAGACTTTAGCACTGGGCGGTAGCTACCAACCGCTTTCTAATGGCAATGCACATACCGGGGAAATCCAATGTGATTGCGGACAGATTAAGCAGGACCATTCTCTTACCCCACGAGTGGTCCCTCAACCAGAGAGTGGCTGCGAAAATCTTCGCCAAATGGGGCCTCCCTTGCTGTGACCTGTTTGCCAGCCCTCACAATGCGAAGTGCAGAGAGTTCTTCACGCTGTTCCCCTCCCAGGGACAGATTCCCAGGGACGCTCTGACCCACATTTGGCCCCCCAGTCTTCTTTATGCCTTCCCTCCGGTTCCCCTCCTACCGAGGGTGATACAGAAGGCCATTTACCTGGAGAGCGAGATGATTTTGATTGCCCCGCACTGGCCTCGTCAAGATTGGTTTCCTTTCCTACAGAGGCATGCGGTAGAAGGTCCATGGTTTTTGGACCCAGTGCCGGACCTGTTGACTCATCAGTCAGGACGACTTCACCCGTCTCTCAGGTCTTTGAAGTTGGCGGCATGGTTACTCCACTTCCATCCTTAGTCCGAGACAATTCCCTTTCTCCGGAGGTGATCCACATATTGTCTTCTTCTCATAAACCTTCCACTGTCAAACTTTATTCCAGCAAATGGAAAAGGTTCACCTTCTGGGCTCAGAAACGAGGTATAGACCCCCTTACTGCCCCAGTATCGGAGGTTCTGAATTTCTTGGCCTCTCTTTTTCAGTTGGGCTCTTCAGTTTCCACCATTAAGGTTCAGCTAGCGGCTATCTCTAATTTTCATGCTTCCTTTGAACCTTCATTGATGTCTCACAAACTTTGTAAGGCTTTCCTTAAAGGAGCATGGCTCCTTAGGCCTCCAATATCTCACCATGTCCCCCCTTGGGACTTGAATATGGTTCTTGCTGCCTTAACTGCCCGCCCTTTCGAACCAGCTGCTACCTGCGATTTGAAATTTCTGTCCTGGAAAACGGCCTTTTTAGTGGCCATAACTTCGGCCAGGCGGGTTTCAGAACTTCAAGCTCTTTGTTCTGATCCTCCCTATTTGATTTTTCACAAACATAGAGTGTCCTTGAAATTAAACCCCTCCTTTTTACCAAAGGTAGCCTCTTCTTTCTGTATTCAACAAACTATAGAGCTCCCTGTGTTTTTTCCAGAGTTCTCTAATAACGCAGAATATATCTTGCATCAATTGGACGTCCATAGACAACTGCGTTTTTACTTGAATAGAACCGCTCAGACGCGGAAATCAAATCAACTGTTTGTTTCCTTTGCAATAAACAAATTGGGTCAACCAGTAGCTAAAACCTCC
Source organism: Protopterus annectens (assembly GCF_019279795.1). NCBI lineage: Eukaryota > Metazoa > Chordata > Ceratodontiformes > Protopteridae > Protopterus > Protopterus annectens. The sequence goes on from NC_056734.1 coordinate 804,615,530, forward strand.
ATAGCTAAATGGATTAAAGATTGTATCTCTTTCATTTATTCACAGGCTAAAAAAGAGCTTCCCTTTCCAGTCAAGGCTCATTCTATCAGGGCAATAGCTACTTCTGTAGCTTTTCACTCCAAATTATCAATAGATGATATTTGTGCTGCAGCTACCTGGACTTCTCCGCACACTTTCATTTCTCATTACAAATTGGATGTGGTTTCTCGAGGCAGGGCTTCTTTTGGTTCCACAGTTCTCAGGAGTGTTTTCCAATGAGCCACCCGGGATTTAGGTGCTAGGACGCTGTCCCATCAGTTATGAATGTAGAGATAGGATCCCATTACATCTTTTAGTTATGTACTTACCATAACTTCGGATGTATGGGATCCATCTCGCCACATTCATATCGCACTCCACCCTCCTTCCACCTTCCATTCGGATTTAGAGGAGATGTAGTTCCATTTGGAGATCTTCTCTTGAAGAACTTTAGTTGGTTGTAGTGACTACTATTTTTTCTGTGTTTGCATGTATGTATGAAAGCGAACAAACAAGATCTGGGGAAGCAGGTGTAGTGCATCCTGGGATAGGGAGTAGCCCAGCCAATAAGAGACTTCGTTCTAGTGTACTAGTTGGCCGAGTCGGAGCCGATGGATCAGCTCCGAGCCCATCAGTTATGAATGTAGGCGAGATGGATCCCATACATCCGAAGTTATGGTAAGTACATAACTAAAAGTTTTCTAGCTATGCCCCTTTTTGCCCAGACTATAAGGTAGTTTCCACTGCCACCAGTCACTCCTCAATAGCTACTTTGAGGCCCTTAACAAAGGGTGATACATTTTACTGTGTAACATCAATAACACAAATGGTAGTTTGACCAAGAGAAAGACTGTTAGGAGTGGCCCACACAGTGTTCCCAAGTATATATGCAAGTACTCTCAAAACTTAAATATCTGTACACAGATCAGCCACAATGAAAGGTTTAAATGTATTTAATAATAAATAATAAAATACCAAGACAATACTAAATATATATTCACAGTGACGTCAGCATTCAAAATCACAGGAAATATTTAAAACAAGATTGAAGGACAGTGTCAAATAAAGAAAAAGAATATCTAAACTAACTTTCACTATATTCTTGAATGTATCTAAGAGAATTACTATACCCAAAAACTTACTAATAGTGCAAGGCAGATGATGTGGTGAATGACTCTTGTTGTCATGTCCAAGACAGAAAGCAGAATGCTTTGTCTCACTAAGAGACTTCTCAAAATAATATCTAAAATATTACTGCTGAGATAGCTTACAGAATGACATCATTTCTGGTCATCTGACTTCTAGCTCTCATGCAAACCTCCATTGCTAGCAGCTGGCAGTATTTATTATCTACCTGTAAAAATACCAAGACAAGGGCTTTTGCTCAGATCTTTGGCAGGTGCTGGAAATCATAAAACAATTGCATTCCTTCATGCTTCCAAAGTAGCAATTAGTTCACCTCAGAGACAATATAGAAATATTCCTAGTACAGACTTTGTGTCTCGAGCTGCATTGAAACCTGAGAGATAGTCTCTTTATGGTCTAGCTTATAATGTAATTACATTTCAGATATTTTTCTAAAGTTCGCTGGATTGAGGTTAACCCTCCCGGTTTTCTCTGTTAACATATATATATTTAAACAGCTGCAATAGTGCATGTACATTTCTGTTCTCTTCCAGTAAGGCACACTGTAGATACATTTTAAGCACAAGCACTTTACAAATACCTTTTCAGCATAGATATCTGTATAGAGCAGTTTGATATACACATGAAATACAGTTCTAATAAATTTGTAACACAAGCATCTTATATAAATTAGTTTGATATTCACAAATGACATAATTATTTACAAAATTTCAGCTAGCTGTGCTGGCAGTACCTCCCTTTGTCACACTTCTTCCTCCCTTCGAAGACTCAAGCTAGTTTTCAAGTGCCCCTTGAGAAATGTTTCTTGAGAGGAATGAGCCTATCTGGGAATACATTACGCCATTCCCTGTCTTAAGAGTCCATCTGTGTTGGCATTGCTGACCAAAATATGGTGTTGCACCTTCATATATGCCGGCAACCCTAAGCTCCACCTTAGTAGCTTGGCATTTTGCTGGCTGGCTCGATGTAGCCATTTTAAGGGATTGTGATCTGTAACTACAGTGAATTTCCTTCAATACAGATAAGGCTGAAGTTTCTGCAGTGCCCATACTATGGCTAGACATTCCTTTTCTACTGCTGCATAGCATTCCTCCCTGGGTTGGAACCTATGGCTGAGATATACCACTGAGTGCTTTTCTCCCTCTGAGGAAACCTGGCTGAATACAGTCCCCACCCCATAGTTTGAAGCATCTGTCTGCACAACAAATTATTTGCTGTAATCTGGACTGGCTAACACAGGGGGTCCTCCCAAAGCTCCTTTAAGCTTCTGGAATGCCTGTTCACAAGCCTGTTCACATGCTGGGATCGACACTGCTTTATCTGACCTGTGTTTCCTTGTCAGGTCTGTGAGGGGAGCAGCTATGGTACTATAATTTGGGACAAACTTTCTGTAGTACCCTGCTGTCCCTAAGAATGCCTTCACCTGCTTTTTGGTAATAGGGCCAGTCCATGCCTGAATTTCCTCCTCTTTGGCAGGTTCTGGCCTGATCTTAGCGCTCCCCACTCTGTGTCCCAGGTAGGAGACCTCTGTCATACTCGCCTGATACTTACTGGGCTTAATGGCCAACCCTGCCCTCTGTAGTCTGCCACGCACCTCGCTGACATGCTGAAGGTGCTCTTGCCAGGAATGGCTGTAGATGGGAATATCATCCAGGTAAGCAAGGGCAAAATCTCCTGCTCCTGGTAGGATACAATCTACCAGACTTTGGAAAGTCACTGGGGCATTTTTCATCCCACAGAGCATCTTTGTGAACTCATACAAGCCAAAAAGAGTAATAAAGGCTAACCTCTCTCTAGTGTTGGGAGTCAAGGGCACCTGCCAGTAGCCCTTGGCAAGATCAATAGTGGTAAGATACTTAGCCCCACCCAGCTACTCTAGGGCTTCATCTGTTCTAGACATGGGGTAAGCATCTGACTCTGTGTGGCTGCTTAGTTTTCTGTAATCCACACAGAACCTGGTGCTGCCATCCTTCTTTGGTATCAGCACCACTGGAGAGGCCCAGAGACTACTGTACTCCTGGATTACCACCAATTCCAGCATTTCCTGTATCTTTTCCCTCAGAGTCTGTTTGTCTCTCTCAGGCACCCTGTAAGGGACCTGCTTGATAGCCCTTTCGGGTCCTGTATCCACATGGTGCTGGACCAGGTGGGTACATCCTGGTTTCCCAGTGAACATGCCCCCACACTCCTGTAACACTCCTCGTATTTCTTTAACCTGGCTAGGGGACAGTTGCTGGGACATTGTTACTCCTTCCACTGATGTGTCAGGTCGAACCTTACTGAGGAGATCAATCACCAGATCCCCCTCGGACTCCTCCTGCCATCCACTGCAAATACTCAGCACAAGGGCCTCTCTATCATAGCAAGGTTTCATTATGTTAACATAGTACAATTTGTGCCCTGCCCCTGTCTGCTGCCTAGCAGTTCTACCTTGTAGTTAACATCACTGACCTTCCTTACCACTTTGAAGGCTCCCTCCCAAGCCACCTACAGCTTGTTGTGTCTGACAGGAATGAGAACCATAACCTGCTTCCCCACAACATACTCTCTGGCTGGAGCATTCCTGTCATACCAGACTTTTTTTCTGCTGTTGGGCTTCTGCCAGGTTCTCCTGGGCCAAGCCCATGAGTTCCCTGAGCCTTGTCCTGTGTTTTAGAACATATGCCACAATAGACTCCTTGTGGGAGTCAGACTCACCCTCCCACTCATCACAAATCAAATCTTGAGGTCTCCTCACCCAATGCCCATATAGCAACTCAAAGGGTGAAAAACCTGTGGATTCCTGGGGCACCTCTCTGTA